>NW_026652299.1:27235837-27258403 GCF_009828535.3 Hylobates moloch
GAAGGAAGGAAGGAAGGAAGGAAGGAAGGAAGGAAGGAAGGAAGGAAAGAAAGAAGGAAAGAAAGAAAGGATTTAAACTATACCATAGAACAAATGGTCTCAACAGTTATTTACAGAACTTCTACCTAACAACTAGAGAGTATACATTCTTTTCAGCAACACATGGAACATTCTCCAAGATAAAACATATGATGGGCCACAAAACATGTCTCAATAAATTTAAGAAAACTAAAGTTATATCAAGTACTCTTTCAGATCATAGTGGAAAAAAACTGGAAATTAACTCCAAAAAGAACCCTTAACACTATACAAATACAGGGAAACTTAATAATCTGCTCATGAATGATCTTTGGATCAGCAATGAAATCAAGATGGAAATTAAAGAATTCTTTGAACTGAATGATAATAGTGACAGAACTTATGAAAACATCTGGCATATAGCAAAAGTGGTTTTAAGAGGAAAGTTCATAGCATTAAATGCCTATATCAAAAAGTCTGAAAAAGCACAAATGCCAATCTAAGGTCACACCTCAAGTAACTAGAGAAATAACAGCAAACCAAACCCAAACCCAGCAGAGGAAAAAAAAATTACAAGGATCAGAGCAGAATTAAATGAAATTGAAATAGAAAAATATATAAAATAGGGTCGGGCGTGGTGGCTCACGCTTGTAATCCCAGCACTTTGGGAGGCTGAGACAGGCGGATCACGAGGTCAGGAGGTCAAGACCATGGTGAAACCCTGTCTCTACTAAAAATACAAAATATTAGCCGGGCGTGGTGGCGGGCGCCTGTAGTCCCAGCTACTTGGAGAGGCTGAGGCAGGAGAATGGCGTAAACCCAGGAGGTGGAGCTTGCAGTGAGCCGAGATTGCGCCACTGCACTCCAGCCTGGGTGACAGAGCAAGACTCCATCTCAAAAAAAAAAAAAAAAAAAGGAAAAAATATAAAATACAAATGAAACAAAAAGCTAGTTCTTTCAAAAAAAAAAGACCATTAGTGAGATAAACCAAAAAAAGAAGGGAGAAGATCCAAATAAGTTCAATTAGAAATGAAATGGGAGATATTACTACTGATACCACAGAAATAAAAAATGATTTAAGACTACTGTGAACACCTTTACACACACAAACTAGAAAACCTAGAGGAGATGGATAAATTTCTGGAAATATACAAGCCTCCTAGATTAAATCAGGAAGAAATAGAAACTCTGAACAGACCAGTAACAGTAGTGAGACTGAAACAGTAATGAAAAAAAAATGCCAACAGCAAAAAAAAGGTCCAGGACTAGATGGATTCACAGATGAATTCTATCAGGCATTTGAAGAAGAATTGGTACTGATCATAATGAAATTATTCCAAAAGATAGA
Organism: Hylobates moloch; assembly: GCF_009828535.3. Taxonomy (NCBI): domain Eukaryota; kingdom Metazoa; phylum Chordata; class Mammalia; order Primates; family Hylobatidae; genus Hylobates; species Hylobates moloch. The sequence goes on from NW_026652299.1 coordinate 27,237,204, forward strand.
GAAAGTGGAAATCCTCCCTAAATAATTCTATGAAGGCCGGGTGTGGTGGCTCATGCCTGTAATCCCAGCACTTTGGGAGGCTGAGGCAGGCAGATCACTTGAGGTCAGGAGTTCAAGACCAGCCTGGCCAACATGGTGAAACCCTGTCTCTACTAAAAATTCAAAAATTAGCTGGGCGTAGTGGCAGGCACCTGTAATCCCAGCTACTCATGAGGCTGAAACAGGAGAATTGCTTGAACCTGGGAGGCAGAGATTGCCATGAGCCAAGATTGCACCACTGCACTCCAGCTTGGGCAACAAGAGCAAAACTTCATCCAAAAACAAAAAAAAACCCAAAACTCTAGGAAGCCAGTATCACTCTAATACCCAAACCAGGAAAAGACATAACAACAACAACAAAAACGCAGACCAATATCCCTGATGAACATAGATGCAAAAATCCTCAACAAAATACTGGCTAACCAAAACCAACAGCATATTGAAAAGATGACACATCATGATAAAGTGGCTTTTATACTAGGGATGCAGGGATGGTTTAACATATGCAAGTCAATAAATGTGATACATCACATAAACAGAATTAAAAACAAAAATCATATGATCATCTCAATAGATGCTGAAAAAGCATCTGACAAAATCCAGCATCACTTTATGATTAAAACCCTAAGCAAAATCGGCATAGAAGGGACATGCCTCAAGGTAATAACCATCTATGACAAACCCTCAGGCAACATTATACTGAACAGGGAAAGGTTGAAAGCATTCCCCGTGAGAACTGGAACAAGATAAGGATGCCCATTTTTATCACTGCTATTCAATATATTACTGGAAATCCTAGCCAGAGCAATCAGACAAGAGAAAGAAATAAAGGCATCCAAATTGGTAAAGAGGAAGTCAAACTGTTGCTGTTTGCCAATGATATGATTGTATATCTAGAAAACCTTAAAGATTCATCCAAAAAGCTCCTAAACTTGATAAATGAATTCAGTAAAGTTTCAGGATATAAAACCAAGGTACACAAATAAGTAGCACTGCTATACACCAGCAGTGACCAACCTGAGAATCAAATCAAGAACTCAACCCTTTTAACAACAGCTGTAAAAAATAATATAAAATACTTAGAAATATACCTAACCAAGGATGTGAAAGATCTCTACAAGGAAAACTACAAAATACTGCTGAAATAAATCATAGATGACACAAACAAATGGGAACACATCTCACGCTCATGAATGGGTAGAATCAATATTGTGAAAATGACCATACAGTCAAAAGCAATCTACAAATTCAGTGCAATTCCTGTCAAAATACCATCATTATTTTTCACAGAACTATAAAAATAAAATCCTAAAATTCATGTGGAACGAAAAAAGAGCCCACATAGCCAAAGTGAGACTAAGTAAGAAGAACAAATCTGGAAGCATCACATTACCTGACTTCAAACTATACTACAAGGCTGTAGTTACCAAAACAGTATGGTACTGGTATAAAAATAGGCATGTACATCAATGCAACAGAATAGAGTACCCAGAAATAAAGCCAAATATTTAAAGCCAACTGATCTTCGACAAAGCAAACAAAAACATAAAGTGGAGAAGGACACCCTATTCAACAAAGGGTGCACCCTAACCACAAATGATGCTTGGATTGTTGGCAAGTCGCATGTAGAAGAATGAAACTTAATCCTCATGTCTCACCCTATACAAAAATCAACTCAAAATGGATCAAAGACTTGAATCTAAGACCTGAAACCATAAAAATTCTAGAATATAATATTGGAAAAACTCTTCTAGACATTGGCTAAGGTAGAGTTAATGACTAAGAACCCAGAAGCAAATATAACAAAAACAAAAATAAATAGATGAGACCTAATTAAACTAAAAAGCTTCTGCAGAGAGAAAAAAAAAAATCAGCAAACTTGGCTGGGCGTGGTGGCTCACGCCTGTAATCTTAGCACTTTGGGAGGCCAAGGTGGGTGGATCACCTGAGGTTAGGAGTTCAAGACCAGCCTGGCCAACGCGAAACCCCATCTCTACTAAAAATACAAAAATTATCTGAGCATTGTGGCACATGCCTGTAATCCCAGCTACTCGGGAGGCTGAGGCAGGAGAATCACTTGAACCTGGGAGACAGAGGTTGCAGTGAGCCAAGATCGTATCACTGCACTCCAGCCTGGGTGACAGAGCGAGACCCTGTCTTAAAAATAAAACAAAATAAAATAAAATAAGGCCAGGCGTGGTGGCTCACGCCTGTAATCCCAGCACTTTGGGAGGCTGAGGTGGGCGGATCACAAGGTCAGGAGATCGAGACCATCCTGGTTAACACGGTGAAACCCCATCTCTACTAAAAAATACAAAAGATTAGCTGGGCGTGGTGGTGGGCGCCTGTAGTCCCAGCTACTCAGGAGGCTGAGGCAGGAGAATGGCATGAACCCAGAGGCAGAGCATGCAGTGAGCCAAGATCGTGCCACTGCACTCCAGCCTGAGCGAGAGTGCAAGACTCCGTCTCAAAAAAAAAAAAAGAAAAGAAAAGAAAAATAATCAGCAGAGTAAACAGAGAACCCCAGAGTGGGAGAAAATTTTCACAGACTATTCACCCGACAAAGGACTAATATCCAGAATCTACCAGGAACTCAAACAAATTAGCAAAAAAAAAAAAAAAATCCCATCGAAAAGTGGGCTAAGGACATGAATATACAATTCTCAAAAGAAGATATACAAATGGCCAACAAACATGAAAAAAATGCTCAACATCACTAATTATCAGGGAAACGCAAATCAAAACCACAATGCAATACCACCTTACTCCTGCAAAAATGGCCATAGTTTAAATATCAAAATATAATAGATGTTGACGTGGATGTGGTGAAACGGGAACACTTTTGCACTGCTGGTGGGAATGTAGTAGAAACACTATGGAAAACAGTATGGAGAATCCTTTAAGAACTAAAAGTAGAATTACCCTTTGATACAGCAATCCCACTAATGGGTATCTACCCAAAGGAAAAGAAGTCATTGTATGAAACAGACTTACACACACGTGCATAGCAACACAATTTGCATTTGCAAAAATATGGAACCAGCCTAATCCTGATTTCCAGTGGAAATCCTAGGAAGTTATGATGTTAGTTGTGGGCTTGTAAAAGAAAAACAACAGCAAACAAACAAACAAAAAAAAAGAAAGAAAGAAAAACCTCGGAAGCAAGTAATTTGAGATGGTTTATGTGAGTTTTTGTGATGAAAACTATTTTCTAATGTTTAGAAAGATGTTTCCACAATTTTTTGTTTCTTAACAGAACTAAATATTTAGCTTTTCTGTATCATGTAGATGACTCAGACATTTTGTGATTAGCTATTACCCAAGTTGACATAACAAGACTTTAAGTTATTGAAAAATATTTTTTAAACAATGTAAAGCTCATTTATAAACTTTTATTTATGCTCTTTTGCAAGTAAACCTTATGGTAAATAATAAAAAACATAAATAAAAAAGTAAATAAAGTTTTATTTATTCTTAGGAATTATGCTTGAGTAGCTCATTAAACAAAGTTAGCTACTGAAACTGCCTTTGCAGGGCCGAGCAGTGGCTCACGCCTGTAATCCAGCACTTTAGGAGGCCCAGGCAGGTGCATTACCTGAGGTCAGGAATTAGAGACCAGCCTGGCCAACATGGTGAAACTCTTTCTCTACTAAAAATATAAAAAATTAGCCAGGTGTGGTGGTGGGTGCCTGTAATCCCAGCTACTTGGGAGGCTGAGGCAGGAGAACCACTTGAACCCAGGAGGTGGAGGTTGCAGTGAGCCGAGATCACATCATTGCACTCCAGCCTGGGCAACAAGAGCAAGACTCCATCTCAAAAAAAAAAAAAAAGAAAAGAAAAAAAGAAACTGCCTTTGCAAAATTATGACTGAGACAGTGAAAGAAATCTAACTTAACTGACCATCTTGCTTCTAGCATATAAGCTGTCTTTGTTCAGTCCATCTTGCCTGGGGACTAGATTGTCTTTGTAGGAGTAACATTTTACACAAGATTAGAAACTATGGGCCGGGCGCTGTGGCTCACGCCTGTAATCCCAGCACTTTGGGAGGCCGAGACGGGCGGATCACGAGGTCAGGAGATCGAGACCATCCTGGCTAACACGGTGAAACCCCGTCTCTACTAAAAATACAAAAAATTAGCCGGGCGCGGCGGCAGGCGCCTGCAGTCCCAGCTACTCGGGAGGCTGAGGCAGGAGAATGGCGTGAACCCGGGAGGCGGAGCTTGCAGTGAGCCGAGATCGCGCCACTGCACTCCAGCCTGGGGGAAAGAGCAAGACTCCGTCTCAAAAAAAAAAAAAAAAAGATTAGAAACTATGATTTAGGAGTCATGCAGCTGGAGGCTAAAAAATTATGACCCTCCCTAAATTTCTCTCAAGATCAGTGCTTGAGATATTTTGCAGACCCTGCACTTGATGGATCAGCTGGCTCCACCCAGATTGATAAACTGGCTCATCTGATCTTGTAGCCCCTACCCATGAACTGACTCATTGCAAGAAGACAGCTTCAACTCCCTATGATTTCATCTCTGGCCTGACCAATCAGCACTCCTGGCTCACTGGGTTCTCCCCACCCACTAGGTTGTCCTTAAAAATTCTGCTCCCAAAATGCTTGGGGAGACTGATTTGAGTAATAAAACTCTGGTTTCCACACAGCTGGCTCTGTGTGAATTACTCCTTCTCTATTGCAATTCCCCTGTCTTGAGGAATCAGCTCTGTCTAGGCAGTGGGCAACGTGAACCCATCAGGCACTTATACCATCATCTTCAGTTTTTTCTTTGTAATCATGTTTACAGCCCACAAATGTTAGGAACTTAGCACTTTAGCCAGAACTCTAAAGTTAAATACACAGGTATTTTGTTGATCAGAGGACAGAGTTGTTTTCATTAAATCAACAGTATTAAACTAGTCTTATTTACCAACAATTTACACAAATCATTTGAACTAAAAGGCATTTGAGTTAGTTTATATTTTTCTCATAAAACATAATTTAAGTGCTTACTTTTTCTTTAACCCAATTAATTAGAGTTTACATGTATTTTGGTAATGAAATATCACATCCACATGGCATATATAAACATATATACATACAGACATACAAAGAAAAGCAGAGTCTGTAGCTTGATAAACGTCTTCATTTGCCAGGGGTTTTTTTGTTTTTGTTTTGTTTTCTTTTTTTTTTTAGACGGAGTCTTGCTCTGTTGCCCAGGCTAGAGTGCAGTGGCATGATCTCAGCTCACTGCAACACCCACTTCCTGGGTTCAAGCAATTCTCCTGCCTCAGCCTCCCAAGTAGCTGGGATTAAAGGCGCCTGCCACTGTGCCCGGCTAATTTTTGTATTTTTAGTAGAGATGGGGTTTTGCCATGTTGGCCAGGGTGGTCTCAAACTCCTAACCTCATGATCCGCCCACCTCGGCCTCCCAAAGTGCTGGGATTACAGGCATGAGCCACCGCGCCCAGAAACCATTTGCCAGTTTTTAAATAGTTTCTCTCCCGTCTTTAGACTATGGAGCCCTAAACAATTGTTAGCAACATAACCCTTAATTTGCACTTCCAAAGACATGACTCTTAAGTGAAAATTTACATCCCAAAGGCACAGCACTTAGATCTAAACACCATTATCTGCTGAGATATGGGTAAAAATTCAGTCAAAGCGAGATTGCCAGGAAGAGTATCTTAAACAAAGGCAGGGTTTGTTATGTAAACTTTAAACCAATTTCTTCCCCATCTTAAGAGTTTGTGGGTTTTTTTGTTTGTTTTTTTAGACAAGGTGTTATTCTGTTACCTGGACTGGGGTGCAATGGTGCAATTTTGGCTCGCTGCAGTCTCCACTTCCCTAAGGCCACAAGATTCGAAGTTAGGATAATACATGTTACACTGTTAACTTTCAGCAAACTTTACTTTTGTTGAAAACCATGTAAGTTTGGGATTTTAATTATCCTTTGCTATTACTAAGACCTCTTTAGTCCAAATTAACTTGGAATTAGTATAGATGGTTCCTTCCTGGTTCTGTAAGTACTTTAAGGCTTGGCTGAGTGCAGAGCTCACACGTTTGAGCAGACCAATTATTAGGCAATTTTCCTAACTCTATTTCTACAAGAGTTTCCCTATCAATTACTGAATACTCGTTGTGTCTTTTTCCCTCAATCACCCAGGAGGAACCATCTATCATCCTATCCTGAAGGGAGTTCCTCCTAGGTCTGGTCAGACCTTTGTATGGTAGTTAATTAAGATTTAGATCCCCTGTTAGGAAACCTGCAGAGTTAAGGGAATTATCAGTGGTTAATGTTAAATCATATTTTTCTAAGAGAATGGCCTCATACTTTAATATTCTTGAGTCAGTAAGCTGCCTTTTTGCTTTTTTGACTTAGGATAGTTCTGACATGGTGAGGTGTGCTCACAATGAGGTTTCCTCTAAAAGTTATTTTTGTACTTTCTTCGGTTAGCAAAGCAGTTGCCACTACAGATTGAATGCATTTGGGCCATCCCCGGGTTACTGGGTTAAGGATTTTTGATAGGAAGGCTGCTAGTTGTCAGTGGCCTCCGTGCTTTTGGGATATGCCCTTGTTTACACTGACAACAAGATGGAATAGCTATTTAAGGAGGGTAAAGCTAGGACGGGGGCAGTTACTAATAGATGTTTTAACCTTTCCACCCGTTGGATTTCTGGTAATTGCCAAATGAGGAGGGGGTTTTGCCCATCTCGCGTGAGCTTTTTGTATAAGGTTTTGTTTTTAGGGCATAAGAGGCTATCCATAGATGACAGTATCTGACTTATCTTAAAATTTTCTAAGTTCTTGTTTAGTCTCTGGCAGAGGCAAGGATATGATGCCTTCAGTCCGTTCAAGCTCAATTTGCCATTTACCTTTGCTAATTAAATGGCTTGTTCTAATATTTGACTAAATAAATTTGAAGACTTCATAAACCCTTGAGGTAAGACTGTCTATCAGTATTGCTATTTGCAATCAGAGTGAGGGTCTTCTCACTCAAAGGCAAATAGGTCCTGGCTGTCTTCCGTGAACGGACAAACCCAGAAGGCATCTTTTAAATCTATTACCATAACAACAGGGTGGGTAGTTTGGACTTGATTAATAGCTCTAAGGTCTTGCACTAACTGGTGTGACCTGTCTGGCTTCTTTACAGGCAGTATTGGAGTTTTATAGGGTCACGGAAAAGACCTTCAATTATAGGTTTTACATTTACCCTGGCTTTTAAAGGAATAGGGTACATTGCTTTCTCTTTACTACTTCTATCTCTCTCTCTCTCTCTCTCTTTGACTCTCTCTTTCTCTCTCTCTGTCTCTCTAAGTTTTTTTTTTATCCTTCTAATATTTTAACATTAGTCCTAGGAGATTATTAGGGGGAATATTATTGTTGCTACCTTTATTTCTTTTATCCTTTACCTTACTTGGGGTATTTCCCATTTTTGGGGTGAGGCTCAATTTCCCTTACCAGAAATATCTCACCTTTTGAGGTGAGGCTCAATTTCCCTCACTGGAAATGTCTTGCCTTTTAGGGTGAGGCTCAATTTCCCTTACTGGAAATGTCTCACCTTTTGGGGTGAGGCTCAATTTCCCTCACTGGAAATGTCTCACCTTTTGAGGCGAGGCTCAATTTCCCTTACCGGAAATGTCTCGCTTCTTTTTAATCCCCAAGATACCCCGACCAAGGAATACTTCACCGCCCCCTGTGGCTTTTCTTTCCTTAGTCCTGGCTAAGGAATGCTTTACCATCCCTACGGTTTATCTTTCCTTGGTATGTCCCAACCAAGGAATGTTTCACTGCCCCTGCAGTTTTTCTTTCCTTAGTCCCAACCACCAAAGAAATACTTTACCAGCTCCTCCCATGTTTCCTTCTTTGGCTTGTGCATGAGGTTGTCTCCACGTGGTATGTGAGGATCCTTTACCCCAGGTCACTGGCCAGTTTCTTTCCACGTTGCTGAGAGTCTGGGTTTTTTCATCACACCAGGTAGGTCTTGGTTCCTCACCCCTGAGGCTGCCGAAATGAGGCAGTGGGGCACCTCCTTACGAGAGAGGACCAGAGACTGCCCAGAGGAGAGTGGGTCCCCGTACGGGCCACCAAATTGTTAGAAATGCAAAATGCTTGTTCCCTGGTGCCACAAAGAAATAGCACTCGAACATAAATTTAATTTTCTCAGCAAGGCAATTTTTACTTTCTGCAGAAAGGGTGCTCCTCACAGATGGAACAATGGTGAGATCACACCAGGACAGGGGAGGGGCAGGAGTTCTTATTCCTGATGCTAGTAGCCCCTACTGCTGTGTTGTTGCCCTAATGGCTAGGGTTGGACCGCACAGTCTAAGCTAATTCTGATTGGCTATGTTAAAAAGAGCAGGAGTATGAGCTGGAGTGGTGGGGTGAGTAGTTTGGTGGGAAGAATGGTTAGGAACAGGTAACTAAAGGTGACTTAGGTCAGAGCAGGTGACCAAGCGAACAGATGTGAACTACTGATTAGGATTGGCAGGAAAGTTGTTTACTGAAACTAGAGGCAAGGAGGTGAAGAGAACCAGGAAGTTAAACTTTAAAATGGAGAATCAAAGAATAAGAGAGCTGGACATACTGACATACTGATTCTTTGAAGAGAAACTTAGGGTTCACTATATTTAACAGGAGGCCAAGACAGGAGGATCGCATGAGCCCAGGAGTTTGAGACCAGCCTGGGCAAAATAGTAAGACTCCATCTTATTAAAAAAAAAAAAAATTTTTTTTTTTTTGAAATGGGGTCTCTCTCTGTTGCCTGGGCTGGAGTGCAGTGGTGCTGTCTCCACTCCCTCAACCTCTCAGCCAATCCTCCCACCTCAGCTTCCTGAGTAGCTGGGACTACAGGCATGCACCACCCTGCCCAGCTAATTTTCATATTTTTTTGTAGAGACAGGTTTTCATCATGTTGCCCAGCCTGGTCTCGAACTCCTGAGCTCAGGCAATCCTCTCACCTCAGCCTCCCAAAGTGCTGGGATAACAGGCATGAGCCACCACACCCGGCCTTAAAAAAAGTTTGTTTAGTATGTGGAAAGCAGACACAAGTAGAAGCCAACACAACTAGCTAACTTCCACTAGTGATAAAGGCAGGAGACAGGCAGGTGCCATCTATGTCATTATATATAGGGAGCTTGCCTAAACATGCCCACGGTGGAAAATTCCGTCCCTTAACACATGCACAGTAAGAGAAATAAATCAATGCAGAGTGGCCATTTCCTTTATTGCCTTCTGAACATTTACCTTTCTTGTGTCCTTTCTTTTTGCATCTCGCATATTAATCTCTCTCTAGCCTCATCCAGCTCTTGAATCCTTGCCTAACTTGACTTCTTTCACATCTACATCCACATCCACATCCTCTCACATTGCTAATTTTTCTTTTTATAAGAGCTGTTGCTAACAGATTGGCTTCTTTTTCTTAAGTCTTTAATTTATTTATTTATTAATTTTTCTGAGTTCTCTTGCTCCTACAGCCAGCTGGTGGGGCCGCGCAACGGCACGGGCCTTGCACCCATGCACTGCTCTCTGTCTCTCCTGTTTTCTTCTGATTCTCTTTTTCACACTTACTCTTAGTGTTTCTTTTTCTTTTGCTCTTTCCCAGTTTTGTTCCTTGGTCACAGTTAACATACACCTTGGTGGCCACTTTTATAGACTAGGTGGTATTCATGCCTGCAGCTTCTGCTTGATGTTTTGCTGGGCTTGCTTTACAAATAAAATATTCACGGTATACTGATTTTCAGCAGCCTCAGGGTGAATGGGGTATAAAGCCAGAATGCTTTGTAGAGTCTCTTATAAAACTGACGTAGGCTCTTGTCAGCTCCTTGAAGGATTTCTGAAATCGTTTTTATATCACTTGCCTTTTTCTACCAACTTTTAGACTCTGCAGAAGTGCTTCCCAGTACCTCTGCCAACACTGAAGCTGAATTGCATTCTCCGGGTCTTTTTTCCCCTTTTTTCTAGAGTTTAACAGGCTCTTTTCTTTATACAATTTTTTATGCACTTGCAGGGTTAAACAGGCATACCGAGAGTCAGTGTAAATGTTTACAGTCTTACCTTCACTGAGTTCTAAGGCCCAAATTGAAGCAATGAGCTCAGCTTAACAACAGTGTCCAGGGTTACCACCGCATATTCTGCACATCTCTCTCCTTGTGGGTTGATGAAGCTGTTCCCGGCCATGTATAGCTCCCAGTCTATTGATGCCCAAGGCTGGTCCCGGAGGTCAGGTCTGCTAGAGTAAACTTGAGTCCAACACCTCTATACAGTTATGCCCCACAGGGCTTTAGCTGCCAGGAACAAGGTGGCAGGTTCAGGGTGTTTCCAATTTAGTAGATCAATGGTTGAAAAGGGCTGATAGATGAAAGTCTGTTGCCCACCCCCCACCTCCGCCCCGCCCCGCCCCGGGATGTGGGCCTGGTCATTATAATAGACAGGTCTTCGCGTCTCCCTGAGAGGCATTGGCATAGCCTCTCGGATCTGAGACGGCCCACTTGACTGTCCTGACTTCCTTCCTTGGCCTCTCGAGGCTCCCATCCTCCCCTTCAAGGTGAGGCCTGGGGCGTGTTAGCTCCTGAATCTCATTTCTGAGGGGGCTGTTGGCCTCGGTAAAGGTGGGTAGGCTGGGACATATGGAGAAAGAATTTCTGTTATCTCTGTTGGCTCCTGCAAAACTGGCTTCTCTTGCTGTTTCTGGAACTCCCTTTTTAACTCTGTGTCTGCTGGCGAATCTGCTCTTTTACTTTTGGCTTTTTTGCAATAAGCTGTTAAACAGGGCTAAATTTATGCCGGTTTTGTCTATATTATATTTAACCATGAGTCAATATAAAGGAATTTGATCTAGGTACACTGGCTGTCCTCTGACCCCTGTCACCACCTTAAATACATGGCCAATTGTTCCCTGTCTATAGTTCCTTCGGTGGGCCATCTAACACCAAAAGAGGGCAATTCTAATTCACCCAGAGTTCTTAACCTCTAGGGGATTAACTTAACTCTATAATCTCCTGCAGAACCTTTCTTAAGGTTCTGTAACATGCATTTTAATAGAGTAAGTTTTGATGATTTGATGACTTTCCTTTTATTTTTCTTTTTGAAATTTTTTTAACACAGTTCCTAGCAGAGTGGGCTTACTTTGTGTCTGACCTATTTTTCTCTCGAAACAAACCAACATTCACACTACAAGAAGGAAAGGGTAAAATGTCACTCACTCATCTAATTCACATTAAATCAAAATCAAAACTAAAACCAAAGTGTTGTTAAAGACACACCTGTTCATCAAGCAATTTAAGCCAGGTCAAAATCAGAACCAAAACCAAAGTGCCAATAAAGGCATGCCTGTTTATCAAGCAATTCAAGTCAAGTCAAAATCAAGACTAAAACCAAAGTATCAAGCAATTCAAGTCAAGTCAAAAACAAAAACCAAAGTGCCGGTACAGGCACGCCGTGGGTGATCAGGCCACACTTCCACTCAAATGGAGTGGGCAAGTTCCAAAGACCAGTCTTACCAAGTTTCAGATGTCCAGACTTAAAGCGCCAGTTCCTTCCTGGTGTTCAGCCACTGCGTTGATCCTCCAGTGGGGCCTGCCACGCGCTGCTCTGGTGAGGCGTTCCACCGGTACAAATGCCAACCTGGGAGCGCTCTCAGGATACGCGTCACTCAAGCTGGCCAGGGTCTGCCACAGGGATGCTCTACAGGGCAGGCATAAGCTGCCTAAGGGGCTGCCTGGACCGTCTGTTAATCACCTCGCTTCCTGGTCAGGGAACCAAGATATGTAGCAGGACGAGCTGCAGACAAAACTCCTCAGACACCGAATTAAAGAAGGAAGAGGTTTTATTCGTCCGGGAGCGTTGGCAGACTCACGTCTTAAGACCTGAGCTCTGGCCGGGCGCGGTGGCTCACGCTTGTAATCCCAGCACTTTGGGAGGCCGAGGCGGGCGGATCACGAGGTCAGGAGATCGAGACCACGGTGAAACCCCGTCTCTATTAAAAATACAAAAAAATTAGCCGGGCGTGGTGGCGGGCGCCTGTAGTCCCAGCTACGCGGAGAGGCTGAGGCAGGAGAATGGCGTGAACCCGGGAGGCGGAGCTTGCAGTGAGCCGAGATCGCGCCACTGCACTCCAGCCTGGGCGACAGAGCGAGACTCCGTCTCAAAAAAAAAAAAAGACCTGAGCTCTTTGAAAAAGAAATTCTTGGCCTTTTTAAAGGCTTACAACTTTAAGGGGTCCACGTGAAAGGGTTGTGATACATCGAGCAAGTGTGGGAAACGTGACTGGGGGCTACATGCATCAGCTAACAGAACAAAAAGTTTTACAATGCTTTTTTCATACAGTGTCTGGAATTTACAGGTAACTTAAGTAGTTTAGGTCAGGGGTTGATGTTATTATTATTACTTTTTTTAACTCCTAGGCCCGGGTGGTGGTGCCAAGGTTGTCTGGCTATTTATCTTACTTTTGTTTTTTTCCAACTTTTTGCTTTTTCTCTCCTCCTGTCTTGTGAACGAGGCAAGGTGGGGGAAGGAGGGCAGCAGGAGTAGCAGTGGTCTCCTTCCTTAAGACTAAGGGCCAGCATGCACACTGGAAGAATGGGGTGGAGCCACCAGGAATTCATGCCTAATGCTGGAGAGGAGCCAGGCCTCTTCAACTTGCATGTGGTGGCCTTGTATTCAATTTGTGAGGTGGATACCTGCATATAGGACCCTCCTTTTGCTTGATAAATTCCGCCCTCCTCACCTTTCTTTTTTTTTTTGAATCCCACTCTGTTGCCGAGGCTGGAGTGCAGTGGCATGCTCTTGGCTCACTGCAACCTCCGCCTCCCAGGTTCAAGTGATTCTCCTGCCTCAGCCTCCTGAGTAGCTGGCACTACAGGCATGTACCACCACACCTGGCTAATTTTTTGTATTTTTAGTGGAGATGGGGTTTCACTAATTTGGCCAGGCTGGTCTTAAACTCCTGACCTCAAGTGTATGCCAACCTCAGCCTCCTAAAATGCTGAGATTACAGGCATGAGCCACCGCACCTGGCCCCATCCTCACCTTTCAATGTTTCTGTGTGCCTAATTTTTCTGGATTTAGCTGAACCAAGAAATAAAATATTCTGCATCACTAGTTGTGCTGGCTTCCACTTGTGCCTGCCAGTATCCCACATTTACATTTAATCTTGGGTTCCCAAAGACAGAAACACCATGATACCAGGCCACACAGTGCTTCCACAGCGAATCTCGCTATAAAGACATTCCCCTGAGGCTAGTGGGCAACCCAATGCAAATCAGCCCACTCTGTGATCAGCTCATCTTCCGTCAGAGTCTTATCCATTGGTAGTGAATGTTCCCACAACCTCCAGGTGTTCAAACCTGCCTTTTAATCTAAGTGCATAAAGAACAAATAGCCCATTGCAATAACAACCATTCGCTACAACCCTGTCAGCCACTTTCCAGGTTTTGCCAGTGACTTGTCAGCCACTGCACATGAAAAGTCAAGTTCTCTCACAGTAAAAAGTAATTCCTCATTACTGGGTATATACCCAAAGGATTATAAATCATGCTGCTATAAAGACACATGCACACGTATGTTTATTGCGGCACTATTCACAATAGCAAAGACTTGGAACCAACCCAAATGTCCAACAGTGATAGACTGGATTAAGAAAATGTGGCACATATACACCATGGAATACTATGCAGCCATAAAAAAGGATGAGTTCATGTTCTTTGTAGGGACATGGATGAAGCTGGAAACCATCATTCTCAGCAAACTATCGCAAGGACAAAAAACCAAACACGGCATGTTCTCACTTATAGGTGGGAATTGAACAATGAGAACACATGGGCACAGGAAGGGGAACATCACACACCGGGGCCTGTTTTGGGGTGGGGGGACGGGGGAGGGATAGCATTAGGAGATATACCTAATGTTAAATGACGAGTTAGGCCGGGCGCAGTGGCTCACGCCTGTAATCCCAGCACTTTGGGAGGCCGAGTCGGGCGGATCATGAGGTCAGGAGATCGAGACCATCCTGGCTAACACGGTGAAACCCTGTCTCTACTAAAAATACAAAAAATTAGCCGGGCGCAGTGGCGGGCGCCTGTTGTCCCAGCTACTCGGGAGGCTGAGGCAGGAGAATGGCGTGAACCTGGGAGGCGGAGCTTGCAGTGAGCCGATATCACGCCACTGCACTCTGGCCTGGGTGAAAGAGCAAGACTCCATCTCAAAAAATAAAAATAAATAAATAAATAAATGACGAGTTAATGGGTGCAGCACAGCAACATGGCACATGTATACATATGTAACAAACCTGCATGTTGTGCACAAGTACCCTAAAACTTAAAGTATAATTAAAAAAAAAAGTAATTCCTGGTACCCCAAAAGCCAAAGATCAGGTACTACTTTTAACAGCTCTTGGACTGGCACAGTGGCTCATGCCTGTAATCCCAGCACATTGAGAGGCCGAGGCGGGCAGATCACCTAAGGTCAGGAGTTCAAGACCAGCCTGGCCAACATGGTGAAACCGTGTCTCTACAAAAATACAAAAATTAGCCAGGCATAATGATGGGTGCCTGTAATCCCAGCTACTCGGGAGGCTGAGACAGGAGAATTGTTTGAACCCAGGAGGTGGAGGTTGCAGTGAGCTGAGATCATGCCACTGCACTCCAGACTGGGTGACTGAGACTCCATCTCAAAAAAAAAACAACAACAAAAACCAGCTCTTATAATTCTTCATTAGCTACAATGTTCATTAGTTACAAGTTACATATTGTTTCCTCCATGGCAATATGAATTGCAATTTGTGAATTAAATGCATTAGAATTTGAAAAAATTTTGGCTGGACGTGGTAGCTTATGCCTGTAATCCCCAGCACTTTGGGAGGCCGAGCGAGGCAGGCAGATCACCTGAGGTCTGGAGTTCGAGACCAGCCTGACCAACATGGTGAAACCCCTTCTCTACTAAAAAAATACAAAAATTAGCCTGGTGTGGTGGCACGTGCCTGTAGTCCCAGCTACTCAGGAGGCTGAGGCAGGAGAATCGCATGAACTCAGGAGGCAGAGGTTGCAGTGAGCCAAGATCATGCCACTGTATTCCAGCCTGGGTGACAGAGTGAGACTCACTCTCAAAAAATAAATAAATAATAATAAATTTTAAAAAAAATTCAAAATTATCTGGGCATCCTGAATTTTATCTGACATGCCCTTTCATCAAATTGCTATATCCTTTGTCTTTCCTCGATTATATTTGATCATGAAGGCCTTTCCCAACCATTTTATTTAGTATGGCTCCCCCACCTCCACTTCTCTCATAAATTGTTCTGGCCCTAGCATCAGCATACAGCATACTTTCCTGTTTATTTGCTTAGTGTCTGTCTCCTTCAGTATAGAATGTAATCTTGTGGCAGGCACGGTGGCTAACACCTGTAATCCCAGCACTTTGGGAGGCTGAGGCGTGTGGATCATTCGAGGTCAGGAGTTCAACACCAGCCTGACCAACGTGGTGAAACCCTGTCTCTACTAAAAGTACAAAAAAATTAGTCTGGCGTGGTGGCACAAGCCTGTAGTCACAGCTACTCAGAAGACTGATGCAGGAGAATTGCTGGAACCCGGGAGACAGAGGTTGCAGTGAGCTGAGATCGCACCATTGCACTCCAGCCTGGGCGACGGAGTGAGACTCCATCTCAAAAAAAATAAAGTAATCTCGTGAGGGCAGGATTTTGATGCTATGTTCACCACTGACTCCAAAATGGCACATAGCAGGCTCTCAGTAGATATCTGTTGAACAAATGGAAGCATAAATAAACAAGCAATGCTATACTTGCTTTCTCCAGCACCGTGGGAGCAGATCCAGGAAGCAGACAGGGAAAGAAGGCTACAGCCCCTGCCCCCTGGTGGAGCTGGAAGAATCAATAATTTTCATTTATTTATTCATCTAATGTGCTTTGCACGCTCCCTATCTGCCAGGATCAGCTTGTTGCCAGGGATACTGGGTAAACAATCCCACAAGGTTCCTGTGGTCTGGAGGAAGAAACAGACATTAACGCACAATAGGGAGATGGCTACTTAATTATAGTGGTGAACTGTCAATGAAGGAAAAGCAAAAAAAAAAAAAAAAAAGTCTAACCTGGTATAGGGGTCAGGGAAGACTTCCTCAAGGAAGGGAAGTGGAGTTGAGGCCTGAGGCTGAGCATGAATTAACTGGAGGCAGAGCTCTGTGGATGGAGATGTCATTCCAAGCAGGAAGCCCAGTTAATGCAGGTACCTTGATAGAAGGAAGGCCAGGGTGAGGAAAAAGGCCGAGTTACAGGCAGTTACTAGGAACCTTGTGGCCTGATTGGTTGCTGAGGAGGAAGCAATAGCCAGCTCAGAGGGCCTTGTAGTTCAGGTGATGCCCCATTTCTGTGTCAGTTTATTTTTGCGTTGCTATAAAGAAATACCTGAGGCTGGGTAATTTATAAAGAAAAGAGGTTTAGGCCGGGCACGGTGGCTCACGCTTGTAATCCCAGCACTTTGGGAGGCCGAGGTGGGCGGATCACGAGGTCAGGAGATCGAGACCACGGTGAAACCCCGTCTCTACTAAAAATACAAAAAAAAAAAAAATTAGCCGGGCGTGGTGGCGGGCGCCTGTAGTCCCAGCTACTCGGAGAGGCTGAGGCAGGAGAATGGCGTGAACCCGGGAGGCGGAGCTTGCAGTGAGCCGAGATTGCGCCACTGCACTCCAGCCTGGGTGGCAGAGCGAGACTCCGTCTCAAAAAAAAAAAAAAAAAAAAAAAAAGAAAAGAGGTTTAATTTGGCTCACGGTTTCGTAGGCGCCAGGAAGCATGGCGCTGGCATCTGCTCCTGGTGAAGCCTCAGGGAGCTTTCAATCACGGTGGAAGGTGAAGGAGGAGCAGGTGTGTCACATGGTGAGAGTGGGACAGAGAGACAGAGAGAGGGACAGAGAGAGTGCAAGAGACAGCAAAAGAGGGAGGAGGAGCCAGGCTTCTTTAAACAGCCAGCTCTCATGTGAACTAACAGAGCAAGAACTCACTCATCACCTTGGAGAGGACACCAAGCCATTCATGAGGGATCCGCCCCCAAGACCCAGACACTTCCCACCAGGCCCCACCTCCAACACTGGGAATCGCATTTCTTTTTCTTTGTTTTTTAATTTTTTACTTTAAGTTCTGGGACACATGTGCAGAACTTGCAAGTTTGTTACATAGGTATACATGTGCCATGGTGGTCTGCTGCACCTATCAACCTGTCATCTAGGTTTTAAGCCCCACATGCATTAAGTATTTGCCCTAATGCTCTCCCTCCCCTTGCTCCTCCCCACATAGGCCCTGGTGTGTGACATTCCTGTCCCTGTGTCCATGTGTTCTCATTGTTCAACTCCCACTTACGAGTGAGAACATGTGGTGTTTGGTTTTCTGTTCCTGTGTTAGTTTGCTGAGGATAATGGCTTCCAGCTTCATCCACGTCCCTGCAAAGGACATGAACTCATTCTTTTTTATGGCTGCATAGTATTCCATGTTGTATATTTGCCACATTTTCTTTATTAGTCCATTACTGATGGACATTTGGGTTGGTTCCAAGTCTTTGCTATTGTAAATACTGCTGCAATAAACATACATGTGCATGTGTCTTTTTTTTTGAGTCAGAGTCTTGCTCTGTCACCCAGGCTGGAGTGCAGTGGCAAGATCTCGGCTTGCTGCAACCTCCGCCTCCCAGGTTCAAGAAATTCTCCTGCCTCAGCCTCCCGAGTAGCTGGGATTACAAGTGCATGCCACCATACTCGGCTAATTTTTTGTATTTTTAGTAGAGAAGGGATTTTGCCATGTTGGCCAGGCTGGTCTCAAAACTCCCAACCTCATGATCTGCCTGCCTTGGCCTCCCAAAGTGCTGGGATTACAGGCGTGAGCCACAATGCCTGGCCATGTGTCTTTATAGTAGAATGATTTATATTCCTTTGAGTATATGCCCAATGGGAGGGAATCGCATTTCAACATGAGATTTGGAGGGGACACACATCTGAACCATATCACACAGCATATTCCCAACTCCAGCTCCCTCCTCTCCACAAGAATGTAGAATGCCCATCACTCCCAGGATCAGCTACCTTGAGCCCCATCCTCTGTAACTCACTGAGATGCTATGAAGTGCCTGATAGGTGCCATACTGTGCCACAGTCATGCTCCAAGACAGTGTGGAATGAGGGCCAGAGGGCCAGGAGGCAGGATTCGTTTGGAGACATTGCCTTTCTTCAAACCTCAGTTTCCTCATAAATCAAATAAATGATTGCAGAAGATAAGCTCATATTAATTCCATTTCTAGAAAAAATCTGTGTTCCAAACAGTAGCACTGACTAATGGAAAGTACAACTGGCTGTTTCCCTTGAACAGTGGGTTTACTGTTGCTTTTCCAATTATAAAAGTAATAAGATTATTTGTAAACTATAGAAAAGTAGGAAAAGTTTCTTGAATGAGATTTGGTTTTCAATCAGGGCAAATAAAGACTTTTCTGGGGTTAAGAGGGCTCTTCCTTGTCCATTACTTTATACGGACTTGTACTGGGGACTGGTCAGCTGTTCAAGTACGATGCACCCAGTTTTGGTTCTGTGCCAGGATTAGGCCTACAATATTTCAGAATTCATATACAAACCCCAATAAAGTGTTAAAGGAGATGACTGCCCTATAACCTATGTTTTGCTGAATGTTTACTATGGGTTTTTTTTTTTTACCATCCTCATGAGTGTGGTATTGTAACTTAAACTCTCCAGGAAATTCCTCTGCTTAAAACTAAAATCAAGTGTATCTCAAGAAACTCTACTGTCCCATCTGAAATGCCTCTGTTGTGTGTTGTCTGCAAAGGTGGAGTCTCCCTGTTTTGTTCAGGCTGGTCTAGAACTCCTGGGTTTAAGGAAATCTCTGTCCTCAGCCTCCTGTGTAGTGGGGACTATAGGCACCTGGCTGTGGTGGATACTATTATGCCAAATTCCACTCAGCATCCTCTTTTAAATGAAGTTGAAAGGAGAGATGATGGGCCGGGCGCGGTGGCTCACGCTTGTAATTCCAGCACTTTGGGAGGCCGAGGTGGGCGGATCACGAGGTCAGGAGATCGAGACCACGGTGAAACCCCGTCTCTACTAAAAAATACAAAAAAATTAGCCGGCATGGTGGCGGGTGCCTGTAGTCCCAGCTACTTGGAGAGGCTGAGGCAGGAGAATGGCGTGAACCCGGGAGGCGGAGCTTGCAGTGAGCTGAGATCACGCCACTGCACTCCAGCCTGGACGACAGAGCGAGACTCCGTCTCAAAAAAAAAAAAAAAAAAAAGAAAGGAGAGATGATGAAACTGGCAGTGTTACTCACTGGGAAATAAAGGTGGGAATACACATTGTGAATGAAGACACGGAAGTAACTTCTGCAATACAACCTTGTAAGAGTCTTAATGCTACACTCCTTTGTTTATCAAATGATGTACCTTTATTGTAAGGGAAGAAACTGGGCCATTCCCTCTGGTATTGAGAGGCAATTTGGAATCTCTGCCATTTCTTAGGACTGAGTATTTAATGTACTATTTTGTGGAAATCTGAGAGGCAGAAATGGGATTTAATGATCTCAACTGTCATCCACCTAAAAAACCTAATTTGCAATTTTAAATAAAATGGCATGTTGCCTTCTACTATTCTCTTTTTGTTTTTTGAGACGGAGTTTTGCTCTGTCACCCAGGCTGGAGTACAGTGGCACGATCTTGGCTCACTGCAACCACTGCCTCCTGGGTTCAAGCGATTCTCCTGCCTCAACCTCCTGGGTAGCTGGGATTACAGGCACACGCCACCATTCTAGGCTAATTTTTTTTTTTGAGATGGAGTCTTGCTCTGTTGCCCAGGCTGGAGTGCATTGGTGCAATCTCGGCTCACTGCAACCTCTGCCTCCTGGGTTTAAGTGATTCTCCTGCCTCAGCCTCCTGAGTAGCTGAGATTACAGGTGCGTGCCACCATGCCTGGCTAATTTTTGTATTTTTAGTAGAGACTGGGTTTCACCATGTTGGCCAGGCTGGTCTCAAACTCCTGACCTCAGGTGATCTGCCTGCCTCAGCCTCAGCCTCCCAAAGTGCTGGTGTGAGCCACGACTCCCAGCCTACTATTCTCCTTTTAAAACAGGAACCGCCCTTGCATTTAATTTTATGAAGTCTGATTTATTTATTTATTTATTTATTTATTTATTTATTTATTTGGAGATGGGGTCTCGTTCTGTCACCCTGGCTGGAGTGCGGTGGCGTAATCTCAGCTCACTGCAACCTTTGCCTCCTGAGTTCAAGCGATTCTCCTGCCTCAGCCTCCCGAGTAGTTGGGACTAAAGGTACCTGCTACCATGACTGGCGAATTTTTGTATTTTTAGTAGAGATGGGGTTTCACCATGCTGGTCAGGCTGGTCAGGCTGGTCCACTATGTTAGCCAGGCTGGTTTCAAACTCCTGACCTGAGGTGATCTGCCTGCCTCGGCCTCCCAAAGTGCTGGGATTACAGATGTGAGCCACTGTGCCCAGCCAAAGTCTTATTTATGAACAAAGTTTGTACTATTAAAAAGTAGTCAGGTACGGTGGCTCATGCCTGTAATCCCAGCACTTTGCGGGACTGAGGCGGGTGGATTGCCTGAGGTCAGGAGTTCGAGACCAGCCTGGCCAACATAGTGAAACCCCATCTCTACTGAAAATGCAAAAAATTAACTGGGTGTGATGGCGGGCACCTGTAATCCCAGCTACTAGGGAGGCTGAGGCAGGAGAATCGCTTGAACCTGGGAGGTGGAGGTTGTGGTAAGCCAAGATCTCATCATTGCACTCCAGCCTTGGCAACAAGAGCAAAACTCCGTCTCAAGCAAACAAACAAACAAAGTGGAAAAACAATAAAATTTTCTCTGTCTCATTATCCAAAGATAACTAGTATTAAAATGTCTCACTGTGGCCGGGCGCGGTGGCTCACGCTTGCAATCCCAGCACTTTGGGAGGCCGAGGGGGGCGGATCACGAGGTCAGGAGATCGAGACCACGGTGAAACACCGTCTCTACTAAAAATACAAAAAAAAAATTAGCCGGGCGCGGCGGCGGGCGCCTGTAGTCCCAGCTACTCGGAGAGGCTGAGGCAGGAGAATGGCGTGAACCCGGGAGGCGGAGCTTGCAGTGAGCCGAGATTGCGCCACTGCACTCCAGCCTGGGTGACAG
>NW_026652299.1:27268403-27340903 GCF_009828535.3 Hylobates moloch
CCTGTAATCCCAGCTACTTGGGAGGCTGAGGCAGGAGAATCACTTGATCCCAGGAGGCGGAGGCTGTGGTGAGCCGAGATGGCACCATTGCACTCCAGCCTGGGCAACAAGAACGAAACTCCGTCTTTAAAAAAAAAAAAAAGTAAACATACCTATGACCTCGCATTTCACTCCTGAGTTATCTACTCACAAGAAATGGAAACGTTCAAAAAAAACTTGTACTTGTCATTCACAAAAGTTTCATTTCTAATAGCCAACCACTGGAAACAATCCAAATGCTCATCAATTGGTGAACAAATTGTAGTAATTGATACAGTGGAACACTGCTTAGAAATTTTAAAAAATGAATTACTGATACACGTGACATAGATGAATCTCTAAAGCATTATGCTAAATGACAGAAACTAGACACAGAACACCACATACTGTATTTACAAGAAAGAACAGAAAGGCAGAACCGTTGTTTCAGAAAGCCGATCAGTGGCCACCTGGAGCTGGGAATGGGGGAAGGGGCTTGACTGCAAAGGGGCAAGAGTGATGGTTGGAGTAATGGTGGTTTTACAACTGTATGGATTTGTTGAAACCCATTGAATATTTTATTTAAAATTGGTAAACTTTACTGTTTGTAAATTATACTTAAATAAAGTTGATTTAAAAAATAAATAGGCTGGGGTGCAGTGGCTCACGCCTGTAATCCCAGCACTTTGGGAGGCCGAGGCGGGCAGATCACAAGGTTAGGAGATCGAGACCATCCTGGCTAACACAGTGAAACCCCGTCTCTACTAAAAATACAAAAAAAAATTAGCCGGGCATGGTGGCAGGCGCCTGTAGTCCCAGCTGCTCGGGAGGCTGAGGCAGGAGAATAGCATGCACCCGGGAGGCGGAGTTTGCAGTGAGCTGAGATGGCACCACTGCACTCCAGCCTGGGCAACAGTTCGAGACTCTGTCTCAAAAAAATAAATAAGTGGCCGGGCGCGGTGGCTCAAGCTTGTAATCCCAGCACTTTGGGAGGCCGAGGCGGGCGGATCACGAGGTCAGGAGATCGAGACCACGGTGAAACCCCGTCTCTACTAAAAATACAAAAAAAAAATTAGCCGGGCGTGGTGGTGGGCGCCTGTAGTCCCAGCTACTTGGAGAGGCTGAGGCAGGAGAATGGCGTGAACCTGGGAGGCGGAGCTTGCAGTGAGCCGAGATTGCGCCACTGCACTCCAGCCTGGGTGACAGAGCGAGACTCCATCTCAAAAAAAAAATAATAATAATAAAATAAAATAAATAAATAAATAAATAAGTAAATAAATAAATAGGCTGGGCATGGTGGCTCACTCCTGTAATCTCAGCACTTTAGGAGGCTAAGGTGGGCACTTGAGGTCAGGAGTTCGAGACCAGCCTGGCCAACATGACAAAATCCTGTCTCTACTAAAAGTACAAAAATTTTACAGGCATGGTGGCGGGCGCCTGTAATCCCAGCTACTGGGAAAGCTGTGGCCGGAACTGCTTGAACCCGGGAGGCGGAGGTTGCAGTGAGCAGAGATCACACCATTGCACTCTAGCCTGGGTGACAGAGAGAGACTCCATCTCAAAAATAAATAAAGTAAATAAAGCCATATAATAGTGAAAAAAAACCCACCGTGTGGGAAAAGATTAAAGAAGTGATAGAGAATTGCACAGTGTGGAGGCTTAAGAGAGGGCGCTCTGGAGGAATCAACTTCCATCCACCCAGGGGCTGTGTTTGGTTCAGGAGAGGTAGCCTGGCGGATTGTTCTTAGGCTGTGGTTCTTAAACTTTGGTTGCCATCAGGACAGTTTGGGAACTTGGGAAAAAAACAAAGGCCCAGGCCCTATCCTGCTGCCATGAGCCTGGCCTCTGTGTTCTTGTCAGACTCTTTCTTAGGCCATGACCATATTGGATTTCCCTGGTTTCCTCTAACTCACACTGCTAGTTCCTCCCCAGAGCTTGGCGTGCATTCTTTCCCTTCCTAGAAGGCTTGGGCACTTTCCTGCTGCTGGGGTTGGGTTAAGTCCCCTTATCATGTGCCCCTGGCTTACTGCGCCTGCTTTCCATAGCACACAACTTATAATCACTTGTTTGGCATCTGCCTTCCTCGTGGGATAGTAAGTGCTATAAGGACAGGGCCCAGGTCACCAATGTGTGGAACGGTGCCTGACACACTGTTAATTTATCTGTTCTCTGACCACGGTCCTGAAGAGATGCCCAGGAGGATTGAGGAGATTGAGGTCAAGATCGTGGCCCAGTGTGTGGAGCTCCAAGCCAGCTCTTCCCCTTTCAAAACCAGAAAAGCCTCAAGTTTAGATTGCTCTAGGAGATTCATCTCCATTACAATACAGGTGGGTAATGAGTTTCCCTCGTAAACTAACCTTTTTTTTTCTTTTCTTTTTTATTTAATTTTCACATCAGATATGTAATGTGCCAAGGTAGTAACAAGGTTTGAGGGAGGCATATCTCACACGAGTGTGAAAACTCAAAAGATCTAAATAAACTAAGTTTTGAAACAAATCCACAAATGGGTTTTTCCTCCACAGGGTAAGATTTTCTCCCATGTTTTGACCTGGGTGCATGGGCATTGCCTTCCCTGCCTGTGGCCTTCAAAAGACCATGGGTGCGAAGTCCAAGCTCTGACTCTTCTGCCTATGATTCTCTGTCAAATGAGGGGCCAAAATTAAAACTACAATGAGGTAT
Organism: Hylobates moloch; assembly: GCF_009828535.3. Taxonomy (NCBI): domain Eukaryota; kingdom Metazoa; phylum Chordata; class Mammalia; order Primates; family Hylobatidae; genus Hylobates; species Hylobates moloch. The sequence goes on from NW_026652299.1 coordinate 27,271,101, forward strand.
CACTAAACACCCCCTAGAGTGGCTAAAATTGAAAATTCTGACTATACAAAATATTGGCAAGGATGTAGAGCAACTGGGACTCCCATACATTGCTGTTGGAAATAGTTTGGCAGGTTCCTATAAAGTTAGAATAAATTTATCATATAACCCAGAGATCCAACTTGTACGTATTTATCCAAGAGAAATAAAAACATATGTTCATTCAAAGCCTCATACATGAATATTTATAAGTGCTTTATTAATGATAGCATAAAACTGGAAGCAATTAAAACGTCTATCAGCTGGTGAATGGACAAACTGTACTTCATTCACCCAGCAATAAAAAGAACTACTGATACATGGATGATCTCAAAATGCTTATGGTCTGTGAAACAGAGAAAAATGAGTCCATGCTATATGACTCCATTCATATGAAATTATAGAAAAGTTTAGCCAGGCGTGATGGCAGACACCTGTAGTCCCAGCTCCTTGGGAGGCTGGGGCAGGAGAATCACTTGAACTCAGGAAAGGGGAGGTTGCAGTGAGCTGAGATGGTGCCACTGCACTCCAGACTGGGTGGCAGAGTGAGACTCCATCTCAAAAAAAAAAAAAAAAGGAAATTATAGAAAAGACAAAATAGGGTCAGAAATGAGATCAGTCATAGCCTGGAACCAGGGGTTGTGGGAGGAGATTGGCCACAAAGGAGCATGAGGGAACTTTGGGGTGATGGAATTATTCTGCATTTTGATTGTGGGGCTGGTTGCACAAGTGTATGTATTTGTCAAAACTCATTCAACAGCTGGACATGGTGGGCTCACACCTGTAATCCCAGTGCTTTGAGAGGCTGCGGTGCAATAAACTGACATTAAAGTCTGTTTTGGACCAGGCGCCGTGGCTCACGCCTGTAATTCCAGCACTTTGGGAGGCCAAGGCGGGCAGATCACCTAGGTCAGGAGTTTGAGACCAGCCTGGCCAATGTGGTGAAACCCCATCTCTACTAAAAGTACAAAAGTTAGCCGGGCATGGTGGCATATGCCTGTAGTCCCAGCTACTTGGGAGGCTGAGGCAGAATTGCTCAAACCGGGGAGGCAGAGGTTGCAGTGAGCTGAGATCACACCATTGCACTCCAACCTGGCGAAAGAGTGAGACTTCGTCTCAAAAAAAAAAAAAAAAAAAAAAATCTGTTTTGTTTTTAAGGCCTACTTCAATGCAAGCAGAACAAATTTTTAATCTCTGAAAACATGGCTTTTGAAAGGAAAAAATAAAAACTCTGCCACTGGGCTTGTGTTACCTGCTTAAAGGATCTGGTGGCTGAATGAAGGTCATTATATCATCAGAGAAAGCCCTCACTTCCTGACACATGTAGCATCTGTGAGGAACAATTAATTGCAACCCTATACCCCCTGCACAAGTGATTTTTATGGTCTCACAACCCCAGGTTGTTAAAATGAAAGGTCAACATTCCTGCTGGTTCGTGGGAAATTCTTCACAGACACATACCTGCCTGGTAATTTGTTGGTCATTTTTCCATTCAGCAGGCAGCTGTGGGTAACGTTTAACCAGGAAAAGAGAGGCTAAATTATGCAAGACATTTACAACATAAAGAGGGGAGAAACTTCCCTCTGGTCACACTGGGGGTGGCAAGAGTACATATGGATTTCCTCGCATTTTACCAGCAAAACAGGTGCCAAACATCCCCCATGGGCTTCCGAGAGCCCCTGCTCTCAGCTTGCTGAGACTTTTGCAAACTGTTTGAAGGCTTCCAAACACCTGCTAACAGGAAGACAAAAGAGTGAAGTTTCTATTTTCTGACTTCATCAGGATGACAGGAATGTTCTTGAGTCCACTGCAGCCCCTCCCTGTGACCACATCAGCAGGGCAGGAGCAGGGGTGGCGCTGGCAGCGGGCCTCTTCCCACCACGGCTCTTGAGCCCATCTCTGACGGTGTCATTCCCAGCTGTTCGTTATACATCTTTCCTCTTAAACCTACAATTGTTTCATATCTGCCAGTTTATCTTTTTTTTTCTGTTTTCTTTCCTTTCTTTTTCTCTTTTCTTTTTTTTAATTCATTCAAATATTTATTGAGCAGCTAAGGAGATACAAAGGCGACTTAAAACATTGTCAGAGGTGAGGCAAATGCACAATTAATAGAAAGGAAAGGGCAAGGTTCACTGAATCACTGCAGTCGGAAGAAAGTGCTTTAGGGAACCAAGCACGAGATTATTTCCAGCCTGAAGAGGCATGGGTGGCAAATCAGAAAAGGGGATTGAGATTAAAATAGGACTTCAGTCTGGATTGTTGATGACACTCAGTATGGACTATATTTGTCTCTCCTTTTCCTTTCTCCCCATCTTTGGGCTTAATTTACCAGTAGTGCCCAGGACTGTTCAATGCGCTTTTTCTATCCTTGCTTGCATTTTTGCTTTAATGTCTTCTATGGAAGTAGGTCCTTTCGGTGTTTTAGGAGTTTTTTCCTGTTTTTTTGAAGGAGTCTTGTCCTTTTGATCTTGGTGTTGATGGTTTTGAGTCTTTTCCATTCTGATTTGACTTTTGTGCATTTTTGGCTGGAGTATCTCGTATAGATTTCTTCACCGGCGCTTTTTCTTCAGCTTCCCCATGATCAAAATCGTCATCACCATCATCATCATCTTCATCAGCAGCAACTTTTACTTTTTTCTGTGGAACCTTGCTACCACCTCCACGGGCTGACCGCTTTCCAGATACACTTAAGAGTTTCACATCCTCCTCCTCTTCATCTTCTGACTCTGCATCTTCCTCCACAGCTACTAAGTGCTGTCCACTAATATGCATTGGCCCTGAACCACACTTCAACCGTAAGACCACTGGTGGTGTGATTTCAAAGCCCCCAAGGGAATCCTTTGGCTGTACAGACATTTTCAAAGTTGCCAGTGTTACTTTAATTGGACTGCCTTTGTAATTCATTGCCTCTGCTTCAACAATGTGCAATTCATCCTTTGCATCAGCCCCTAAACTGGGAGAACAGCCGTGCAGGATGGAATCACACCAGGTTTTTTTTTGTTTGTTTGTTTGTTTTTTTTTTTTTGAGATGGTGTTTTGCTCTTGTTGCCCAGGCTGGAGTGTAATGGCACGATCTCGGCTCACTGCAACTTCCGCCTCCCGGATTCAAACAATTCTCCTGCTTCAGCCTCCTGAGTAGCTGGGATTACAGGCATGCACCACCACGCCCAGCTAATTTTGTATTTTTAGTAGAGACAGGGTTTCGCCATGTTGCTCAGGCTAGTCTTGAACTCCCGACCTCAGGTAATCCGCCCGCCTCAGCCTCCCAAAGTGCTGGGATTACAGGAGTGAGCCACCACGCCCAGCCTCCTTTCTTTCTTTTTTTTTTTTTTTAAAGACAGAGTCTCGCTATATTGCCCAGACTGGTCTCTCAAACTCCTGGACTCAAGCAGTACTCCCATATCCCAGATAGTTGGGACTACAGGTGTGTGCCACTATGCCCAACAAATCAGCCAATTAATAATAAAAAAAAATCTGTTGCCTATATTAGGACGTTTTTGCTGCCTGTGACAGAAATTTAACTCAAACTGGTTTTGGGATGAAAATTATTAGCATACCTTACTGAAAAGTCTAGGGAATGTCATGCATGGCTAGATTGAGGGACTCAGACAAGGGCATCAGGAAACCATGTCCTTCCATCTCTTGGTTTGGCTTTCTTTGGGGCTGGCTTTATTCTTGGGTCAGGGCTCCCTGTGGTGATTAAAGGGCCGCCAGCTGCTCCTCCGAGTTTGGAGACACTGTGGGAAGTGTGCCTACCCCAATAGTTCTAGCAAGAGTCCTAGGGAGGACTCTCATTTGCTCAAACTGTATAACATGTCTGTCCCTGCGGCCTGGGCCTTGTTGCCACTGGCAGGACCTCTTGCTGGGGTCACTCACATGGGTTAATTTGAAAGGGAGACTCGCATGGGTTGACTAGAGTGGGGAGAGGTGGTGAATTCAAAGAAAATTGGGAGGCAAACGTGCAAGGCCAACGAGGCTGGGAACCAGAAACAGCAGACGCCTGCCACAGTCCTCCTGTGTTTCTTAGGCGTTTCCTAGCATGGTGTGCTGAATCTTAGGTCTTCCCTAACACCCACAGTGGCATCAGATAATTTCCTCCTTTCCAATGAATGAACTCATTGGGCACTTCTCTCACGCCCACATCTGAACTATTCACTCCCTTGGCACTTCCTGGGTACCTGTTCTGTGCAGTTGATTGCCAAGTGTGGGGGATCAGGTGGGGGTGGGCACAAGGTTGAACGGGACACAGTTTGAGGGAGACAGATGGCAAACAATTACAGTGGGGTCTGTCCCTCTGGCTTTTCGAGTTTGTGCCCACCTTCCTGTGTTCCCAGTTTTTGTACCTCAGAAATGCTCTCTGATGTTAGACACTGATCTGTGACAAGTAGGACAGATCAGTCAAGGTGGTGGAGGAGCGTGGTTGTGGGAGGTGCGTTGACTGTGGCTATTTACCCTGCCAGAGAGGAGGCACTGATTGCTCTGGTCAGCACAGTCTTGGAGCTGTCCCTCACCAGGGCAGGCTGGGGGTCACATCAGAACTTCTTCTCCAGTGAGGATTTGTGGAGCTCAAATGAACTCTAGAAGTTAGGGCAGGCGGGACCTTGACTGGTGAATTCAGTGACTTCTTTCCCTGATACAAGTGCCTAGGCTCAGAGAGGGAAGGGGGCTACACCATGGCACCCTAGCAAGTTCCCACATGCCCGGAAGACAATCTCCATCCCTGACTTCTGCCTTGGGTGTCCTGCCTTCCCCACCACTGCAGCCGGGGCTTTATGGAATGTAGTTAATTTCATCTCCTGGGAGGCAAAAAAATTAATCCAGTAAGAGAAGAAATAAAAGACAATGCCTCTGGTTTACAGAGTGCCATTTCCAAAGAAGGAAAATGAGTTATGGAGAACGATTTTCATTGAATGAATGGGGGAAGTAAGAAAATAAGTAGCTAACACTGATAGAAAAACATGACGTACTGGGGACTAAAAGAGATACAGGTGAGCATAGCAACCGTGGGGCACCTACAGCAGCCTAGATAGGGCCTTGGACAGCTTGCAGCATGTGGCCAGCATCATAATTCATCAAATCCAAGACACTTGTGGATGTAAGACACTCCACGATTTATATACCGTTAATAAAGAAAGAAAACACTGTGCCAATTATACTCTGATATGCCACAGGTGAATTTCTGTGGCCAAATCCATGGTCTGTAGAGGTAGATGTAAAATCTGCACCCCGGCCGGGTGCAGTGACTCCCAACTGTAATCCCAGCACTTTGAGAGGCTGAGGCAGGTGGATCACCTGAGGTCAGGAGTTTGAGACCAGCCTGGCCAACATGGTCAAACCCCGTCTCTACTAAAATAAAAACATTAGCGGGCTGTGGTGACGCAAGCCTGTAATCCCAGCTACTCAGGAGGCTGAGGCACAAGAATCACTTGAACCAGGGAGGCAGAAGTGCAGTGAGCCGATATCACGCCACTGCACTCCAGCCTGGGCAACAGAGTGAAAAAAAAAAAAATCTGCATTCTTTGCTCCCAATCCCACTAAGTGAGAGTAAAGAGAATAAGAACCATGGACAGGACTGATCTGGGACGCACAGTTAAGCACAGGACAAGGACTTAGCTAGGAGGAATCATTTACCTTACACTAGTTTGGATGCTAAGCATCACAGGAGAAGTTTGAGGCAAGCTCTCTAATAAAAGTATGATCTTCTATGAACTGGGGTCTTTGTTGCCTTGTTCCTTCCAAAGGGATCCTCTCATTCTCAGCCTGTCCATGAATGTCTCAAGTATATAATTATTGATTAGAAGAATATTTTTCAGACCAATAAGCAGCACAAAAAATGTTTGGAAAAAGAAAACTACCCTACCGTACAGTTTCACATCTTTTTCTTTCTCTTTCTTTTCCTTCTTCCCTCCCTCCCTCCCTTCTTTCTCTTTCTCTCTCTCCTTTCTCTCTCTCTCTTTTCTTTTCTTTTCTTTTCTTTCTGACAGAGTCTCACTCTGTCGCCCAGGCTGGAGTACAGTGGCATGATCTTGGCTCACTGCAACCTCCGCCTCCCAGGTTCAAGCGATTCTCCTACCTCAGCCTGCTGAGTAGCTGGGACTACAGGCACCCGCCACCATGCCTGGCTAATCTTTTTTGTATTTTTAGTAGACATAGAATTTCACCGTGTTAGCCAGGATGGTCTCCATCTCCTGACCTCGTGATCCGCCCACCTTGGCCTCCTAAAGTGCTGGGATTACAGGCGTGAGACACCGCACCCGGCCATTCAGTTTCACATTTTTCTAAAGCAGAGCAAAAGATGAAGAAAATGGATTTGTAACTTCCAGAAGCTGGTGAAAACATTTTGCTCTAAAAAGAAATAAAAATGTCATAAGGAGAAAGGGACATAGCCCTTGGAATCAGGCTGACTTGGGTTTCAATTTTGACTCCAATCAAGAGGGCTCAGGTAGAAGTATTGTCCCCAAAATGATGAGGGCAGTCATAGTTTCAAGAACAGCTGGGGGGCTCCATGCTTCCTACCCTTGCTCTTCGATGTGGGAGGTGCCATGTTACCTCTGACGAGGGGACTGCTTTGGCGTTATTTTGCTCTTCCTTCATTGTTTAATTTGAAATATAATAGCTTGTATAAACTGAAAGGCTAGGCCAGGCGCGATGGCACACACCTGTAATCCCAACACTCTGGGAGGCTGAGGCGGGTGGACTGAGGTCAGGAGTTCAAGACCAGCCTGGTCAACATGGTGAAGCCCCCGTCTCTACTAAAAATACAAAAATTAGCTGGCTATGGTGAGTGCCTGTAATCCCAGCTACTCAAGAGGCTGAGGTACGAGAATTGGTTGAACCCAAGAGGCGGCAGTTGCAGTGAGTCGAGATGGCGCCACTTCACTCCAGCCTGGGCAATAGAGCAAGACTCAGCCTCAAAAAATAAAAATAAAACCCAAAGGCCGGGCGCGGTGGCTCACGCTTGTAATCCCAGCACTTTGGGAGGCCGAGGCGGGCGGATCACGAGGTCAGGAGATCGAGACCACAGTGAAACCCTGTCTCTACTAAAAATACAAAAAATTAGCCGGGCGTGGTGGCAGGCGCCTGTAGTCCCAGCTACTTGGAGAGGCTGAGGCAGGAGAATGGTGTGAACCCAGGAGGTGGAGCTTGCAGTGAGCCGAGATTGAGCCACTGCACTCCAGCCTGGGCGACAGAGCGAGACCCTGTCTCAAAAAAAAAAAAAAAAAAAATAAAACCCAAAAAACTAAAAGGATTATACAATTTCAAGGCTGGAAACTTGCTTAGCTCTCCTAGTGCAAGGTCATTGCCAGATTGCTCAATCCAATTGTCCACTTTCAGACTGCATCTTAACATGTCTAGCAACATGGGGCCCAGCTGATCACTTTCTCCCCCTTGGTAACAGCCTCTTCACTTGACTTCCGAGACACAGCGCACTGGCTTTTTCCTCACCTCGCTATTTCTACTTTTCGGTGTCATCTGCTGGTTCCCGCCCACTGTCCTGGCCTCTAGACATGAGAGGGCTCCAGGGCTCTTGCTCCTTTTTGATCTCACTGGGTCTCATGGCTGTCTCCTGAACTGATGTCTCCAGCTCAGAACTCTCCTGTGAACCACAGGCTTCTCTCCAGCTGCACACTCTGTCTCACCCCGTAACTATCAGGAGCATCAAACTTACCATTTTTAAAGCATGACTTCTGATCTCTACTCTTCCTTCAAACATCTTCCCACAGCCTTCCTCATCTCAGCCAAGGCACCTCCCTTCTTCCAGTTGCTCAGGTCAAAGTCCTCGGTGTCAAACTTGACTCCTCTTTTTCCCTCTCACATTCATATCAAAATCATCAGCTACACCTGTCAGCCACTTTTTTTTTTTTTTTTTTGAGACAGAGGAATCTCTGTCACCCAGGCTGGAGCGCAGTGGCGTGATCTCAGCTCACTGCAGCTTCGACCTCCCAGGCTCAAGTTATCCTCCCGCCTTACCCTCCCAAGTAGCTGGGACTACAGGCACGTGCCACCATGCCCAGCTAATTTTTTATTTTTTGTAAAGACGGGGTCTCTCTATGTTGCCCAGGCTGGTCTCAGACTCCTGGGCACAAGTGATCCATCCACCTCCATCTCCCAAAGTGCTGGGATTACAGGGGTGAGCCACTAAGCCCGGCCTACTTTCAACATTTATCCAGAATGTGAGCACTTTTCACTTTCCTTGCTATCACCAGGTCCAACCCGCCACTGACGTCCATCTGGATTACTGCAACAGCATCAACCTCCTGTGTGTCCTTACAGTCTATTCTTAGTGCTGCAATATTGAGCATTGATCCCTTAAAATGTAAACCCACTGATGCTCCTGACTCACTCAGAGTCAAAGCCAATGGTTTACAGTGGCCTCCACGGTCCTGACACACCTGTTTACTGTCCATCTCTACTTCCCCCTTGGCAACTCTGTTCCAGCTACATTGGTGCCCTTGCTGTTTCTAAAATAACCACACCTGTAGTCTCAGCTACTCAAGAGGCCAAGGCGGGAGGAATGCTTGAGCCCAGGAATTCGAGGCTGTGGTGAGCTATAATCATGCCACTGCACTCCCACCTGGATGACAGAGTGAGCCCCAAGTCTAAAAAAGTAAAAATAATCAAATAACCCAGCCTGGTTGGCCTCTGGGCCTTTGCACTTGCTGTTCCCTCTGCCTTAAAAGCTTTTCCTCCAAGATCTCTGCATGGCTCCCTCACTTCCTCAAAAGGGTCTCCACTCAAATGTCACGTTCAGTATGAGGCCTTCCTGATCACCCACTGAAAATGGCAGTCCCACTTCCACCTCTAGAAGTCCCTAAGCCCATTTCTTGTTTTATTTTTCTCCACAGTACTTACCATTTGTGCCACAGAATGTACTTCCTTACTTCTTTTTTTTTTTTTTTGAGATGGAGTCTCCCTCTGTCAACCAGGCTGGAGTGCAATGGCATCTCTGCTCACAACCTCTGCCTCCCGGGTTCAAGCAATTCTCCTGCCTCAGCCTCCCAAGTAGATGGGATTACAGGCTCCCACCACCACGCCTGGCTAATTTTTTTGTATTTTTAGTAGAGACGGGGTTTCACCATGTTGGCCAGGCTGGTCTCGAACTCCCGATCTCAGGTGATCTGCCCACCTCGGCCTCCCAAAATGCTGGGATTACAAGTGTGAGCCACTGTGCCCGACCTTCTTTACTTCTTTATCTGGTAATTGCTTGTCTCGCAATGCTGAATATAAGCCTCATGGGGTCAGGAATTTTTGTTTTGTTCACTGCTGATCCCCAGTGCCTGACACATGGTGGGCACTCACGAATGTTTTGAATGCATTCATTCATTAAACAAATGTGATGTGCCAGCCCTGTCCCCATCACTGGGGATACTGCCTGGGAAGCTGGGGAGGATGGTAGCATGTCCACTTGAGTAGCAAGCTGGTCAGGAGACTGGGGCAGAGGAGCAATGCCTGGGACAGAGATACCTTCTCAAGCCATGTGAATTTTCATACCATTTGCATGTATTACCTATTCAGATAATAAATTAAATGGAAAAAAAATTCACAGGAAAATAAGGAGCCGACTGAATAAGATGCCTTTTTATGGCTGCTTCTACATTAACATCAAATCAGATAGCTGGCTAAGTACAAATTTGCAAGGTAGGGAAGTTATACAGTTTGCATTTACTAAACTACTGGGTGCAGTTTTTAAAATTATACCAGGAATGCCTTGGCAGTGGTTTTCGTTTTTTATAAAGTTGATTAGAAGGCTGGGCGCGGTGGCTCATGCCTGTAATCCCAACACTTTGAGAGGCCAAGGTGGGCGAATCACCTGAGGTCGGGAGTTCGAGACTAGCGTGAACAACATGGAGAAACCCCGTCTCTACTAAAAATACAAAATTAGATGCGCGTGGTGGCTCATGCCTGTAATCCCAGCTACTCGGGAGGCTCAGGCAGGAGAATCGCTTGAACAAGGGAGGCGGAAGTTGCAGTGAGCCGAGATCGCACCATTGCACTCCAGACCAGGTGACAGGAGCGAAACTTGGTCTAAAAAAAAAAAAGTTAATTAGAGAAAAGCCACAATATTTATCATCTAGCCAAGTGTTAAAGGAGAAATAGAAGAAAAATTAACACAGTCCTTCAGAATAAAAAACTGCCAATGAGTATCCTGCATCACTGCCAAAAACATCTCAACATTTTCTCTTTGGGGACAAATAATTAGGATATTTCCCCTGGTTCCTCTTGCAAGAGTCCTACTTTCCCCAAAACCAGTGAACTCCTCTTTTGAATAACCAAGTCACAGAACCTGTGAATGAAGCTACAGAAAACAATAGCATTACTCATGGCACATTCGCTGTGGAAACTATGTTTGGCAAGTATCAAATGTCTGAATTTCTTTTCCTGGACTTTGTAGGGTTGACAGCATTTATTTATAACAGGGGACATTCCAAAATTGGCTCCTATCAGCAAAGAAAAGTAATGTCTGCAATACTGCTACAAGTTCATTTTCTTTTTGTTAATACAAATTGAAGCAGAGCAGGCCACTGCAATAATTGGTAAGCTACTTAATTATGAAACAGATTGGTTACTGCAACAGGATAAATTTGTAGATAGGTAGTGAAACATTCCCTAATTGGATCAATGGGACGGGACATTAATTCCTGATCTCAGGTAAACCCTAACTAGCCAAATCGTTTTATTATTTTGTTTTTATTTGTTTTGGAGAGAAAAAGGACAGAAATAGATCACTTACATATAACTTGAAAAATATTTCCAAAATGTTGAGGTTTACTAGCTGAACTAGAAAAATGCTCCAAATTCTAAGTCCAGTGTTTACTTTGTGTTTATAGTTTAGGCCTCATGAATAAGAAATAAAACCAAAATAGCCCAGTGACTGGAAAACAGGAAATGTACTCTGAACACCAAGGGCTACAGATTGTGTTTACAGTGATTGTGGTACTAAAGCAAAGTTCTCTTGTGTAAAATTATTTATTTATTTATTTTTGAGATGGAGTCTCGCTCTGTTGACAGGTTGGAGTGCAATGGTGCGATTTCAGCTCACTGCAATCTCCAGCTCCCAGGTTCAAGTGATTCTCCTGCTTCAGCCTCCCACCTGGGATTACAGGCACCCGACAGGACACCCGGCTAATTTTGTATTTTTAGTAGAGATGGGGTTTCATCATGTTGGCCAGGATGGTCTTAAACTCCTGACCTCAAGTGATCCGCCTGCCTCAGCCTCCCAAGTATTAGGATTACAGGAGTGAGCCACTGCGCCCGGCTGAAACTTTCTTTTTACATAGAGCCATCATTTTAATATATACCTAAGAACATTATATACACTGTATGTAATTATATACAATTACTTGCTGGCCAGGGGCAGTGGCTCATGCCTGTAATCCTAGCAATTTGGGACACTGAGGCAGGAGGATCACTTGAGGCCAGGAATTCCAGACCAGCCTGGGCAACATACTGAGGACCCATTTCTAAAAACAAAATAAAAAAGGCTGGGCTCGGTGGCTCACGCCTATAATCCCAGTACTTTGGGAGGCAGGCAGATCACCTGAGGTCAGTCAGGAGTTTGAGATCAGCCTGGTCAACATGCTGAAACCCCATTTCTACTAAAAATACAAAAAAATAGCTGGGCGTGGTGGCTACAGATGCCTGTAATCCCATCTACTCCGGAGGCTGAGGCAGGAGAATCACTTGAACCTGGGAGGCGGAGGTTGCAGTGAGCCGAGACCATGCCATTACACTCTACCCTGGGCAACAAGAGCAAAACTCCGTCTCAAGAAAAAAAAAAAAAAAAAAAAAAATTAGCCGGGCCTCATGCAAGTTACTATAGTTTCAGCCACTCAGGAAGCCAAGGTGGGAGGATCACCTTAGGCCAGTAGTTCGAGGCTGCAGTGACCTATTATCATGCTACTGCGCTCCAGCCTGGGTGACACAGTGAGATCCTGTCTCTAAAAACCAACATAAACCAAACCAAAACTGCTTTGGCCATGCACAGTGGCTCACGCCTATAATTCCAGCATTTTGGGAGGTCAAGGTGGGAGGACTGCTTGAGGCCAGGAGTTGGAGACCAGCCTGGGCAATATAGTGAGACTCCATCTCTATTTAAAAAAAAAAAAAAATTTGCCCATAAATATTGTAAAATTAACTGAAGTTATATTTCTTCATTTTTATACACAAATTCATAAGGTAAATATTTTCATGGTTCATGTCATCGGAATGTTGTATTGCTGGTGACCCAAACCCATTTGGCAAATATATTTTCACCAATTGTCAATTATTGGAAAGATGTTTCCTAAGCACCCAATTGCTTAAAGGGCATTTGATGGTGGTAGTTTCTGTCCTGTAGTAGTGTAGAAATTGGTGGGCTGAGGTTGGGTGTGGTGGCTCACGCCTGTAATCCCAGCATTCTGGGAGGCTGAGGCAGGTGGGTCACCTGAGGTCAGGAGTTCAAGGCCAGCCTGGCCAACATGGTGAAACCCCGTCTCTACTAAAAATACAAAATTAGTCGGGTGTCGTGTTGGGTACCTGTAATCTCAGCTACTCAGGAGGCTGAGGCAGGAGAATCGCTTGAACCTGGGAGGCGGAAGCTGCAGCGAACCGAGATCGCACCAGTGCGCTCCAGCCTGGGTAAAAAGAGTGAGACTCCAGCCATGCGCAGTGGCTTATGCCTGTAATCCCAGTACTTTGGGAGGCCGAGGTGGTTGGATCACCTGAGGTCAGGAGTTCAAGACCAGCCTGGCCAATGTGGTGAAGCCCCATCTGTACTAAAAATGCAAAAATTGGCTGGGCATGGTGGCAGGCACCTGTAATCCCAGCTACTCTGGAGGCTGAGGTAGGAGAATTGCTTGAGCCCAGGAGATGGAGGTTGCAGTGAGCCGAGATTGCACCACTGCACTCCAGCCTGGGCAACAGAGCGAGACTCTGTCTCAAAAAAAAAAAAAAAAAAAAAGTTAACAGTAGGGTATAAACCCCTTTAATAATTTTGGATTTTTGCCATTCTCTTTAATGAGTTAACTGTAGATTTTCTCTGCCTGCTTCAGCCTTCTCAGAAGCTGGGACTTCAGGCTCATGCCACCATGCCAGGCTGACTATAAATTTCAAGTGCCTGGGATCTATTGCCACCTAGCGTTATATCGCTCTGAGTTATTTCAAGGCTGAGCATTTAAGAATAGAAATCTTGTTAGCCTTCTTCATTCCATGTGTGCCCCAGTGCCCCATTTCTACCGCCAATTCATAAAGTCACTAGGTCCCTCTACCAATAACTTGGAGAAGAAAAACAAAACAGCAAAAAAGGAAAGTCGGCCAGGTGTGGTGGCTCACGCCTGTAATCTCAGCACTTTGGGAGGCTGAGGTGGGTGGATCGCTTGAGGTCAGGAGTTCAAAACCATCCTGGCTAACATGGTGAAGCCCCGTCTCTACTAAAAATACAAAAGTTAGCTAAGTTTGGGGGCAGGCACCTGTAATCCCAGCGACTCGGGAGGCTGAGGCAGGAGAATCGCTTGAACCAAGGAGGCAAGGGTTGCAGTGAGCTGAGATCGCACTACTGCACTCCAGCCTGGGCATCACAGCGAGACTGTCTCAACAACAACAACAACAAAAAAGGAAAGTCACTAGGTCTTGTCTTTCACTTCTCCCTGTTTTTTGTTTATTTTTAGAGAGGGGGTCTTGCTCTCTTACCCAGACTGGAGTGCAGTGGTGCCCTCCAGTGCTCACTGGTGTCTCAAACTCCAGGGCTCACGCAATCCTTCATCTCATCTCAGCCTCTCAAAGTGCTGGGATGACAGGCGTGAGGCATTGCCCCCAGCCCTTTTCCTTTCCATGGCCATGAATAATCTAGCATTTATGCTAATCCCACTGAAAGTAAACATTAAGAACTTGAGTCAATTCAACTGGGTCACCATAGACAATCTGTGGGCAAGCTACCTAAGCTCCCTGGGCTTCAGTTTACTCATCTTTCAGATGGGAATAGTAATATCTTTAGAGTTTTTCTGAGGAAACGAGTTCAAATATTTTAAATGTTTACAATAGTACCTTACATATACAAACGTAATAAACGTTAATTATTATTGCATACTTCATGTTATGCCTGAGTCCTTTTTTTATTTTTATTTTTTGAGACGGAGTCTCGCCCTGTCATCCAGGCTGGCGTGCAGTGGCGCGATCTTGGCTCACTGCAACCTCTGCCTCCCAGGTTCAAGCGATTCTCCTGCCTCAGCCTCCCAAGTAGCTGGGATTACAGGCGCGGGCCACCACACATGGCTAATTTTTTTGTATTTTTATTTATTTATTTTATTTTTTTTAATTTTTTTTTTTTTTTTTGAGACGGAGTCTTGCTTTTTCACCTAGGCTGGAGTGCAGTGGCGCAATCTTGGCTCACTGCAAGCTCCGCTTCCCGGGTTCACGCCATTCTCCTGCCTCAGCCTCTCCGAGTAGCTGGGACTACAGGCGCCCGCCACCACGCCCGGCTAATTTTTTTTGTATTTTTAGTAGAGACGGGGTTTCACCGTGGTCTCAATCTCCTGACCTCGTGATCCGCCCGCCTCGGCCTCCCAAAGTGCTGGGATTACAAGCGTGAGCCACCGCGCCCTTTTTTTGTATTTTTAGCAGACAAGGGGTTTCCCCATGCTGGCCAGGCTGGTCTTGAACTCCTGACCTCGTGATCTGCCTGCCTCGGCTTCCCAAAGTGCTGGGATTACAGGCGCGAGCCACCGCGCCCAGCCACCTGAGTCCTTAAATGGAGTACAAGTGTTGAAAAGTCATTATTACTTCCTATTTTATGGTCAAAAGGCAGAAATTAGGTTTCTCTATTCTCTATGACAATTCAGGCTGATTGTTTTAAGAGATTTTTTTTTTCAGGTCAGTCTTGCTCTGTCACCCAGGCTGGAGTACAGTGGCATGATCTCAGCTTACTGCAACCTTGGCTTCCCAGGTTCAAGTGATTCTCCTGCCTCAGCCTCCTGAGTAGCTGCAATTACAGGTGCTGGCCACCATGCCTGGCTAATTTTTTCTATTTTTAGTAGAGACGGGTTTCGCCAGGTTAGACATCCTGGTCTTTAACTACTGACCTCAGGTGATCCACCCACCTCAGCCTCCCAAAGTGCTGGGATTACAGGCGTGAGCCACTGCGCCCAGCCAATTTTTTGTATTTATTTATTTTTTTGAGATGGAGTCTCACTCTATCGCCCAGGCTTGAGTGCAGTGGCGTGATCTCGGATCACTGCAACCTCTGCCTCTGGGGTTCAAACAATTCTCCTGCCTCAGCCTCCCCAGTAGCTAGGACTACAGGCGCCCGCCACCATGCCCGGCTAATATTTTGTACTTTTAGTAGAGATGGGGGTTTCACCATGTTAGCCAGGATGGTCTCAATCTCTTGACCTCGTGATCTGCCTGCCTCGGCCTCCTAAAGTGCTGGGATTACAGGTGTGAGCCACTGTGCCCAGCCCAGTTTTTTGTATTTTCAGTAGAGATGAGGTTTCACCATGTTGGCTAGGCTGGTCTTGAACTCCTGACCTCAGGCGATATGCCTGCCTTGGCCTCCTAAAGTACTGGGATTAACAAGTGTGAGCCACTGCACCCAGCTGATACTCCATTTTAAACATCTAACTCTTCTGATGCTTTCCTATGAGTTGGGACTACTCCAATGATGAAATACACAATCTGTAGTGCATCCAGCAGCAGCGCTAAGCAGAGGACCACATATGGCCTGTTACAACTGAGTTCCTATAGCAGAAAAGTAGCCATAGACAGCATACAGCATACACACATAAGTGTGGCTGCATTCCAGTGTCTTTATTTACATACACTGAAATGTGAATTCTCTATCATTTTCATGTGCTGTACTTTCTCCCCAACCACTTCAAGAAATAGCCTTTGCTGCATTAAAGTGAGATTTTAGAATTCATATTAGCAGTCTCATACCACAATCAGCCAGGGCTACAATTTCCAGTCACAGTGACCAGTTGCCTTGGCTTTGGCCACGCTGTATTCCAAATGACAGTAATGGAAAACCCCGTTCTGAACTTGTGTCAACTTCATTTATTCGCCATTCAAAGGTCATTTCTGTGGCATCTATTCACTCGACACTCCATCTTATGGCCAATACACAGCTTGTGAAATGTCAGGCTCCAACTGAAACTTGTCTGTGGACTAATTCTTTTTTTCCTTTATAGCTTTTTGTCTGATTATATATAATAGCAACACAAACCTCATTAATTTTTAAAAATTAAGAAAGCGAAAAATAGCTGGCCTGGTGGCTCATGCTAGTAATCCCAGCACTTTAGGAGACTGAGGCAAGAGGATCGTTTGACCCCAGGAATTCAAGAACACTGTGGGCAACATAGCAAGACCTGTTTCAATTAAAAAAACAAAAAAGAAACAGGGAAAAACCTACTTAGTTTGATAACTGAGTTAATTTTGATATACACTTTTCCATTAAAAAATTTTTTTTTACAAAAAATGTCTATAGCTGGCTGGGCGTGGTGACTCATGCCTGTAATCCCAGGACTTTGGGAGGCGGAGCCGGGTGGATCACTTGAGGTCAGGAGTTCGAGACCAACCTGGCCAACATGGTGAAATCCTGTCTCTAATAAAACAAAAATCAGCTGGGCGTGGTGGTGCACGCCTGTAATCCTAAGCACTCAGGAGACTGAGGCAGGAGAATCACTTGAACCAGGGAGGTAGAGGTTGCAGTGAGCAGAGATGGTGCAACTGCAGCCTAGCCTGGGTAACATTGAGTGAGACTCCATCTCTAAACAAACAAATAAGGGGGGTGGCAGGTGGTCGTTCAGGAAGGGAGAAATACTCAGTTCATCTTGCCATGTACATGTATGTGTTTGAATGCACATGCCCCTTAAGATCAAACACAAGACTTATGTCTTCACATGGAGAACCTTATCTGATGCTTTCCCAGGGGAAACCAGACAGATGTCCAGATCCACAAAGTTCAGAGGCGGTTCAAATAGGGTATTATTTAACAAATACATACTAAATCTTCTATGTGCCAGGAACTGTTCTAGAGATCTAATCTGCTCTTTGCATGTACTTAAAACCAACTCTATTTTGCATCAGAACCCCTAGCCCTGTATCGTATTAAAGACTTAAGAAATGCTAGATGAAAGAACGCTTAGTGGCAATGAATTAAAAAATTTTTTTTTAAGAGAGTGATAATGAATTTTTTTTGGTTTGTTTTTTGAGACGGAGTTTTTGCTCGTTGCCCAGCCTGGAGTGCAATGGTGCGATCTTGGCTCACTGCAACTTCCGCCTCCCGGGTTCAACCAATTCTCCTGCCTTAGCCTCCTGAGTAGCTGGGATTATAGGCATGCACCACCACGGCTGGCTAATTTTGTATTTTTAGTAGAGACAGGGTTTCTCCATGTTGGTCAGGCTGGGATTACAGGCGTGAGCCACTGCCCCCAGGGTTTTTAAGAGACAAGGTCTTGCTCTGTCACTCTGGCCGGAGTGCAATGGTGCAACCACAGGTCACTGTAGTCTCAAACTCCTGGGCTCAGTGATCCTTTCACCTCAGTCACCTAAGTGGGACTACAGGCATGCGTCATCATGCCCAGCTCATTTTTTTTTTTTTTTTTTTTTTTTGAGACAGTCTCCTCTGTCACCAGGCTGGAGTGCAGTGGCACGATCTTGGCCCACTGCAACCTCCGCTTCCTGGGGTCACGCAATTCTCCTGCCTCAGCCTCCCAAGTAGCTGGGACTACAGGTATGTGCCACCACGCCCATCTAATTTTTGTATTTTTAGTAGAGATGGGTTTTCACCATGTTGGCCAGGATGGTCTTGATCTCTTGACCTCATGATCCACCTGCCTCAGCCTCCCAAAGTACTGGGATTACAGGCGCGAGCCACCGTGCCTGGCTTCATTTTTAAAATTTTTTGTAGAGGGGCTCTCATCATGTTGCCCAGGCTGGTCTCCAACTCCTAGCCTTAAGTGATCCTCCTGCCTCAGCCTCCCAAAGTGCTGGGATTACAGGCACAAGCTACTACATCTGATGGCAATGTTTTTAATGAATCTGAATTTTCTTTTTTTTTTTGAGACAGAGTCTCGCTCTGTCGCCCAGGCTGGAGTGCAGTGGCGCAATCTCGGCTCACCGCAAGCTCCGCCTCCGGGGTTCACGCCATTCTCTTGCCTCAGCCTCTCCGAGTAGCTAGGACTACAGGTGCCCGCCACCACGCCTGGCTAATTTTTTTATTTTTAGTAGAGACGGGGTTTCACCGTGGTCTCGATCTCCTGACCTTGTGATCCACCCACCTCGGCCTCCCAAAGTACTAGGATTACAAGCGTGAGCCACTGTGCCCGGCCTTGAATCTGAATTTTCTTTTTTTTTTTTTTTTTTTTTTTTTTGAGACAGAGTCTTGCTCTGTCGCCCAGGCTGGAGTGCAGTGGCTCAATCTCGGCTCACTGCAAGCTCCGCCTCCCGGGTTCACACCATTCTCCTGCCTCAGCCTCTCTGAGTAGCTGGGACTACAGGCACCCGCCACCACGCCCGGCTAATTTTTTGCATTTTTAGTAGAGATGGGGTTTCACCGTGGTCTCGATCTCCTGACCTCGTGATCCACCCACCTCGGCCTCCCAAAGTGCTAGGATTACAAGCGTGAGCCACCGTGCCCAGCCTTGAATCTGAATTTTCTAATGAAGGGGAAAATTTACTATTTTTTTTCCCAATGACTCCCAAGTCCTACTCACAAACAAATAAATTGTAGAAAAAGAGTTTAATTGCTGGTTATTGTTTGAATCTTGAAATACAATGCTTCACTGATGATACTGGTATAAAATGGTGGTTATTAATTCATGCTAGCACAACCAAAACTAATTTAACATTATTGGAAAAAATGAGTCATTTTTGAATCTCTATTAAAATCTGAACACATAAACAAATCTGTGCTAACACTGGAACTACCTTCTCACTCTACATACAATTAAACTTCCAGCTTCAACCATCTGATGTTGAATTCTAAAGCACCCCCATGAGTTAAATGTCCCTGACAAACCATGTAGGTGGACAAACAAGATTGGTGGTCTTTAACTGCTGGCGACAGAAAAGGCTGCAGTTTAGTACTTAAACCTGCAGTTAGTGGTCAACTTTCTATCCAGGCAGAGTAAACTAAGCAGAGCTATGAAATATCAAAAGAAAACTAGAGGCCAGGAGAAACAGGAAATGTCAGCCAAACCACTGCAAGCTGGTATGCACCCCTGTATTTCAGCCAAGGGCAGGCAATCCAAAATTACACACTGCTTTCCTTAACTTGACCAAACAGTGTATTTTTCCTCTGAAAATCTTGTCAAAGGTTGTATTTCATTGTACCTAGTAAAATACAAAGTCCACTCTCATAAAAATATTATATTTTTCAGAAGAAATATAATACACTGAAAATCACTGATTGCTTTTTCTTCGTCTTTTTTTCCGTGAATGTGTAGGTGTTTGAGTCTCTTGTATTTCTTCTTTTACACAGGATATGGGCTGTTTGAAAACTATTTCATCATCTTTATCATCATCATTCAGTTCAGCCACTTCAGATTTTCGCCTCTCCAAAAATGTTGGTGTACAAACTGGTGTGGGGCCCTGGACTCAACAAGTAAAGATTATAATACATAAATGTAAAACACGATTATGACTTTACCCAAAAATATCACCTCTCCTCTCTTTTTACAAGTTGTACCCCGTTATTTTAGCTCTGTTACCATCTTTTGGTGATACTATTGCAAAGAATAAAAAACTTAGATGCTTATCAAACTTAGTACAGAAATTCACAATTAACAAATATAGCATGTTCCATTATAAGGTTTTAGGCAGAAAATTGCTAAATCAACAATAAAGATCTACCAAATGTCACAATATTTAATTTGAAATCTTAAAATGAGAGTAGCAGAAACTGCTTTTCCTCCTTCAAATTATTTCTATAATATCTGCTGTCTGGAGTATTGAAAACCATTTTACCTGGCTATCCACAGTCTTCTCAGGAGTGTCAAGAGTACCTGAAACTTTTTTCTTCTTCTTACGTAAAACCTTAAAATAAATGTTAAAAGACATCAATTGGAATATTGATCAGCTATAGTAGTCTTGAATATGTTTTCCTACTTATCCTTCTCTAATATCTTACATGTAAAAGGATAAAAAACATTTTACCTGGCCTTTTGTAGACGTCTGACGATTAGTTTTTGAAATACTTTCCGTTTTCTGTAAAATCTTTAATAAAGAAGTTAGAAATTGACAGTCTCATATCTTTTCTTTCTTTTTTTTTTGAGAAGGAGTCTTGCTCTGTCACCCAGGCTGGAGTGCGGTGGCCCGATCTCGGCTCACTGCAAGCTCCGCCTCCCGGGTTCACGCCATTCTCCTGCCTCAGCCTCTCCGAGTAGCTGGGACTACAGGCGCCCGCCACCACGCCCGGCTAATTTTTTGTATTTTTAGTAGAGACGGGGTTTCACCGTGGTCTCGATCTCCTGACCTCGTGATCCGCCCGCCTCGGCCTCCCAAAGTGCTGGGATTATAAGCGTGAGCCACCGCGCCCGGCCGATATCTTTTCTTTCTAAACTTAGCATTAGATCCTCATATATATTATCAGTAAATCCTCCCTAAATGACAAGAGCATTTCAATTTAAAAAATCAAAATTCATAAATACAGTGAATTATCTCAAGTAAAGGGCAAAACTAGGAAAAACCCAGTAGGGGAATTGACAGAGCTGCAGAGGTTGAAGGGAAGGCCAGAATCTGGAGCTCATTGATACACAGAATCCTGAATTCAGGAGGGTGGAAGCAGGAAGAATGTGCAAAGGCAGGCCACCCCCATCTCCTAAGTCACAAACAGGGTACAGGAAAAGCAGTGCTTGCATGCCTCTTTTCAAGTTTCACTGTCTCAGTTCCTAAATGGTTCACAAGAGTACCAGGGCCTAAGGCCTTGGTGAAATATTCTAATGCTATTAAAGACAATATTTGGGATTTGGGCAAAAAATTAACCACTGAGAATTGAGCCACAGGAGGATAACACGGTCATCTAGTTTCTGGATAAGGTTAAAAACCTAGTAAATTGGCTGGGCGCAGAGGCTCACGCCTACAATCCCAGCACTTTGGGAGGCCAAGGTGGGTGGATCATGAGGTCAGGAGTTCGAGACCAGCCTGGCTGACATGGTGAAACCCTATCTCTACTAAAAAAAATACAAAAAATTAGATGGGTGTGGTGGTGTGCGCCCGTAGTCCCAGCTACTTGGCGGGGCTGAGGCAGGAGAATCGCTTGAACCCGGGAGGCGGAGGTTGCAGTGAGCCGAGATAGTGCCACTGCACTCCAGCCTAGGCAACAGAGGGAGACTCTGTCTCAAAAAAAAAAAAAAAAAAAAAAGAATGAGACCTTTACCTATACTAGCCATACCATAATGAGCTTCATTCTTGATCTATAATAAAAGACATAGCTCTCCTTACTGTGACAGATGAAGGAAAGGTTCAGTGTTTTGGTATCTACTTACAGCATATAGTAAACCAAAGACTTAATTCTGGCAGTGTCACCTCTGAATGGCAATCTTTTTCTTTTTTTAGCGATACGGTCTTGCTCTGTTGCTGAGGCTGGAGTGCAATGGTACAATCACAGCTCACTGCAAACTTTAAATCCTAGGCTCAGGAGATCGTGTTGCCTCAGCCTCCTGAGTAGCAAGGACTACAGGCACACACTACCTCAACTGGCTAATAAATGGTAATCTAAGAGTATTATAGTCTTTAATTAAATAGTGGGTTTACTTCAGTAACTTAAAACAGATCATGGAAGCTAAACAAATCAGATTATCTCCTTAAAAGAAGTTTCCTCTTCTGTATAACGGAAATAACAGAATCTGGTCTCATAATGTTTTAGGAAGAACCTACATTGGAATGTTTCAAAAGTTTAGTCAGGCCAGGCATGGTGGCTCACACCTGTAATCCCAGCACTTTTGCAGGCTGAGGTGGATGGATCACCTGAGGTCAAGAGTTCGAGACCAGACTGACCAACATGGAGAAACCCCATTTCTACTAAAAATACAAAAAATTAGCCAGGTATGGTGGCACAGACCTGTAATCTCAGCTGTTCATGAGGGTGAGGCAGGAGAATCGCTTGAACCTGGGAGGTGGAGGTTGCAATGAGCTAAGATTGTGCCACTGCACTCCAGCCTGGGCAACACAGCAAGACTCTGTCTCAAAAAAAAAAAAAAAAAAAAAAGAAGGCCGGGTGTGGTGGCTCATGCCTGTAATCCCAGCACTTTGGGTGGCCGAGGTGGGTGGATCACCTGAGATCGGGAGTTCCAGACCAGCCTGACCAACATGGAGAAACCCTGTCTCTACTAAAAATACAAAATTAGCCGGGGTGGTGGTGCATGCCTGTAATGCCAGCTACTCAGGAGGCTGAGGCAGGAGAATCACTTGAACCCCAGAGGCAGAGGTTGCGGTGAGCCAAGATCACACTATTGCACTCCAGCCTGGGAAACAAGGGCAAAACTCCATCTCAAAAAAGAAAAAAAAGTTTAGTCAAAAAACTGGCTGGGCACAGTGGCCTATAATCCCAACACTTTGGGACGCTGAGGTGGGCGGATCACCTGAGGTCAGGAGTTCGAGACCAGCCTGGGCAACATGGAGAAAGCCCGTCTCTACTAAAAATACAAAAATTAGCCAGGTGTGGTGGTGTGTGCCTGTAATCCCAGCTACTTGGGAGGCTAGAGGCAGGAGAATCGCTTGAACCCAGGATGTGGAGGTTGCAGTGGGTTGAGATTGTGATAAGTGCTAGGCTAGGCACTTTATAAGGTACAAAGCTGCCCCCTCCCCTCCCCACAAGAAACCACAAAAAAGATTCCACGAATATTTACCAAAGAAGGAAAATCATAATCAATTCCTTTTTTAGCTAATTTCTTCCTGAGTAATCTTTCTTTCTTTTTAAATCGCTCCTCCATCCGTAGCTTTTGTGTTAGTGTCCTATTCCGATTATACCGTTTCACTGATGGATATGATGGCTGCTTAAATGGAATATTCCAGTCTTTAAAGAGTTCTTTATGTACTTTTTCAGGTGGCATAAAATGACCTATTTTTAAAAAGAAAAAACATAAAGGTATTTTAATGCTAACTTTAGAATCTCCCCAGTGCCATTCCTCACACAACAAAATATGGCTGGGTACAGTGGCTCACACCTGTAATCCCAGCTTCTCTCACAGCAATGGGAAGTGAATAGAGAGGCACTACCTGGGCAGCCTTGTCAGCTGTGAACTTGGGTACCTAAGACGGCCACATGCCACCATGGGCACAGGGAAGCTAGAAACTTCACTTTGCCTCCCAAGGGCAGCAGGATCTGGACAGGGATGCTGTCTGCACCCTATGGACTGCAGGGTAGGGGGCTGCACTGGCTCCTTTCTGCAGGATAAACTACTCATCTGGTGCTGTCACTCCTCCACTCCCTCTGGCTTCTCTCGTGTGGAAGAGCTACAGCCATTGCCATTTAGACAGATTTTGCAATGCGATTCCTGACCTTTGATGCTATCCCCACTGCCCTCAGGATAAATTCGGAATTTGCTGACTTAGAAGGCCTGCAGTAACCTGACCTGAAGCCTCTTCTTGCTCCCTCATCTCTTGCTACCTTTCCTCACATTCTCTCACAGCCGAATGGTTAGGCATCATTGGTTTGGCATTCACTGTCCCTCAGCCAGGAATGGTCTGTCTTCACTCCTGTCCCCTTCACCTGGCTCGCTCCTGTTTAGTCTCCAGGTTTCAATGTCAATTATACTTCCTTAGAGAAGCCTTTCACAGCCCATAAGAATGAGTTAGTTGCTCCTCCCATGTGTCCCCAAGGTGACTTGTCCAGTTCCATTTAGGGTAAAAACAGCTCTCAGGCTAGGAGATTTTAAAATTCCAATTAGAATCTGCC
Source organism: Hylobates moloch (assembly GCF_009828535.3). Taxonomy (NCBI): domain Eukaryota; kingdom Metazoa; phylum Chordata; class Mammalia; order Primates; family Hylobatidae; genus Hylobates; species Hylobates moloch. The sequence continues at coordinate 27,294,988 of NW_026652299.1, forward strand.
TGCAACATACACTGAAATCCTTGCACCATTCTGTAAGAGTCATCCCAGAGATGAAGTGGCATGTCCAAGCAGCTAGGCAAGCCGCCCTTCCCACCACAGTCACCCACCAGCAGCAGGCACCCAGGCAACCCTTCGGTAAGACAGGAGCACTTACACTCCAGGAGTCTTTCACCAAACAGGTAGTTGTTCATTGTTTCAGCAACTATCTTGGCAACATCCTCAGACTCAAACTCCACAAATGCATAGCCTTTGCTATTTCCAGTCTGCAACAGAGAAACCACCACAAAAAGTAGAACAATTAAATTTGAATGCATCATCAAATTCCTAAAATGCCATTATTTTAAATAATGTATATTAGCCCCTTATCAAATATTATGACATGCTTAATTCTGACTTCAATTCACATATTCTGGGGACTGTTATGGGAAAAAGAAAAGATGCACGAGTCTGAACACACAGCTGATTTTCTGGTATTCTTGGGATTTTGGTTACACATGATAAATACACAATTCCTACGGCTGGAATTTACTCAGTAACAACATCCCATGATATTAACAAAGCCTTCAACTTAAAAGTCACATGGCTTAACAGCGGGAATCAGGAGGCTCATTTCCAGCAACAGTTGTGTCAATAACAAGCAACTTGGACACTTCCACAACTGAGTCTCATCTTAATTATCTTCAACAGGTAGATTCTGGGAAAAATTTAAATCCCTCAAAATCCATTTATAATCCCAACACTCAAAAGGGAGGGGAAGGCCAGGCGCGGTGGCTCACCCCTGCAATCCCAGCACTTTGGGAGGCCAAGGAGGGTGGATCATCTGAGGTCAGGAGTTCAAGACCAGCCTGGTCAACATGGTGAAACCCCATCTCTACTAAAAATACAAAATATTCACTTTGGGAGGCCAAGGCGGGTGGATCTCGAGGTCAGGGGTTTGAGATCAGCCTGGCCAACATGGTGAAACCCCGTCTTTACTAAAAATACAAAAAATTAGCTGGGCATGGTGACACGCACCTGTAATCCCAGCTACTCGGGAGGCTGAGCCGGGAGAATCACTTGAACCCGAGAGGCAGAGGTTGTAGTGAGCTGAGAACGCGTCACTGCACTCCAGCCTGGGCGACAGAACAAGAGTCCATCTCAAAAAAGAAAAACTAGGCCAAGAGAGGTGGCTCATGCCTGTAATCCCAGCACTCCGGGAGGCTGAGGTGGGTGGATCACCTGAGATCAGGAGTTCGAGACCAGCCTGGCCAAAATGGTGAAACCGTGTCTCTACTAAAAATACAAAAGTAGGCCGGGCACAGTGGCTCACACCTGTAATCCCCGCACTTTGGGAGGCTGAGGCAGGCAGATCACCTGAGATTGGGAGTTCGAAATCATCCTGACCAATATGGTGAAACCCCATCTCTACTAAAAATACAAAAATTAGCTGGGCATGGTGGCGCATGCCTATAATCCCAGCTATTCAGGAGGCTGAGGCAGGAGAATCACTTGAATCCGAGAGGCTGAGGGTGCAGGGAGCCAAGACTGTGCCACTGCACTCCAGCCTGGGCAACAGAGTGAGACTCTATTTAAAAAAAAGAAAAAAAAATTAGCCAGGCATGGTGGCAGGCACCTATAATCCCAGCTACTTGGGAGGCTGGGGCAGGAGAATCACTTGAATCCGGGAGGCAGACATTGCAGTCAGCTGAGGAACTGTGCCACTGCACTCCGGCCTGGGCGACAGAGTGAGACTCCGTCTCAAACAAAACAAAACAAAAACCAAAAAAAAAAAAAAAAAGAATGAAATAGAAAATCAGCACATCACACAAAACAAGTTTAAATATTGTCTCATTTGGCTTTTATTTCAGTTATGCTTACATGCATGTGTATGTGTGCTGGTTTGTGCTGTAAAACTTCTTTTTTTAAAACCCTCATCTTCTTTGTGATGGTAAAAACTTACTTCTTATTGTCGGCCAAAGTCTGCAAAATACTCTTCTAGAAAAATCTGTCTATACCTGTACAAAGATTGTTCCTAGCAGCTTAATCTAAAGAGTTAAAAATATTAAAAAACCTAATGTTCGAGCTAGGCACAGTGGCTCGCTCATGCTTGCAATCCCAGCACCTTGGGAGGCTGAGGTGGGCGGATCACCTGAGGTCAGGAGTTCGAGACCAGCCTGGCCAAAACATGGTGAAACACTGTTTCTACTAAAAATACAAAAATTAGCCAGGTGCAGTGGCCGGTACCTGTAATCCCAGCCACTCAGGAGGGTAAGGAAAGAGAATCACTTGAATCTGGGAGGCGGAGGTTGCAGTGAGCCGAGATCGCCCCCAAAAACAAAACCTAATGTTCAATAGGAGGGTGGATAAACTTTAGTAGCCTAAGTAACAAGCAATGATAATAACAAAGGCAACAGAGTTACACAGATAAAGCTCAGATTATTGAATAAAAAAATTCAGCTGAAGAATGATAGATTTTTTTTTTTTTTTTTGAGATAGAGTCTCGCTCTGTCGCCCAGGCTGGAGTGCAGTGGCGCAATCTCAGCTCACTGCAAGCTCCGCCTCCCGGGTTCACGCCATTCTCCTGCCTCAGCCTCTCCGAGTAGCTAGCTGGGACTACAGGCGCCCGCCACCACGCCCTGCTAATTTTTTTTTTTGTATTTTTTTTAGTAGAGACGGGGTTTCACCATGGTCTCGATCTCCTGACCTCGTGATCCGCCCGCCTCGGCCTCCCAAAGTGCTAATACTGTATGTACATTTATATACATACACATATGTATTGTCGTACATATATATAGTAAAAACTTATAAACATATATAGCAATGAAAACTGAATTTGTGGCCGCGCGCAGTGGCTCATACCTGTAATCCTAGCACTTTGGGAGGCTGAGGCGGGAGGATCACAAGGTCAGGAGTTCGAGACCAGCCTGGCCAACACAGTGAAACCCCGTCTCTAGTAAAACACAGAAAAAATTTGGTGGCAGGCGCCTGTAATCCCAGCTACTTGGGAAGGTGACGCAAGGAGAATCGCTTGAACCTGGGAGGAGGAGGTTGCAGTGAGCTGAGATTGCACCACTGCACTCCAGCCCGGGTGACAGTGCAAGCCTCAGTCTCAAAAAAAAAAAAAAAAGAAAACTGGATTTGTGAATTTAATTCCCTAATTAAAGGAGAAGGTGAAGAGCACTGGGAAGGGTACAAAAGGGACCTCAATTCTACCTACAATCTGTATCTTTAGGACAACTAACAGATGATGGATGCACACCCTATCCCCCACATGCTAAATCAAATAGGTGTCTACAGCTACAACCAATTAAAGTTTATGTGCGGGGAAAGAAAAGAAAGTGGGTCACTCTTCTACTATTGAAACAAGCTATGTAAAGCTTTTTCTCATTAGAAGGCAGGTATGACACAAAGAGTAACTATATAGTGTTTATTGTGTGCCAAGCAATACTCTAAAGACTTTATATTTAACCTTTGACTAAATACTCCCAGGAAGTTTTACTTATATTTAACAGATCACAACACTGAAGCATGGTGAGGTCATATCACTCTAACTAGTAACGTGTAGGGCCTGGCCCCAAACCCTGGCAGTCCAACTCCAGAGTCCTCATCTTTAACTATTCACTATTTAAATCTTTGCTATTATAAGGAAGCTTGGACCAGAGGCTAATACAAGAAGATGTATAAACCTGGGCCTCATACTGAAGTTCACTTACCAAGACTGTCAATTTAATGTAAGGATTTGGAGAAATGTAAAAAACAAACTTTTACAATAATACTGATTTTGCTCCTGTAGCTGTTTCAGATTCTAAACCTTCTCCACTCCCCTTTTTGGAATGAAATCTAATAAGCAATAATGTATGTGTAAACGTGCTCTTTAATGTCAAGGATAATATACATTTGAAAAACAAAACATTAAATCCAACTGCAAAAATCTTACCCTTTTACTTCTGGACAGCCTGAACCGTGTCACAGTGCCAAACTGGGAGAAATATGAAAAGATCTGGGTTTCGTTAAGTAGGTTAGGTAGGTGGCGCACATAGACTACTCCAGGAGTAAGTTGTTCTTGTTTTTTTCGCTGAAGACGTAAAGACCAGGTAAATTAAATATATAAATAAGAAAATCACATTGTAACAAAATCCCTAGCCCTCGGCCCAAGGACCTACTCTGCATTTCCACTTACCACAGTAGTAATTAAAGAACTGACTGTTTAGTGTTTCTCTCCCCACAAAGGCCATGGTCAAGCAGCAGTCAACTATCTTTCCAGCCTGGCATCCCAGCACCCAGTATAATATTAGTGCTCAATAAGTATGTCAATCAACGGATAAGCAAGGACATCTTTGAACAAGCCATTTTAGATCTTCTACCCAGAGAACTCCACATAAATGTAGGCTTCAATTTGGTATGCATATTACTGTTTACTCGCACTTCATCGAAAAATTTTCGATAGGCTTGTTAACTCTCACGGTACAGATTAGCCTTTCAGCGTCTCAGTCATCATACCCCTACCTCTGTAACAAGAACTTCTAAGTTTTTCTGTGTATTTTATGCTAAAAACCACAGAAAGTATAAGCGATGTCAGGGCCCTAGTCAGCAAGTGGAACCTGGCAAATACTCTATTTTAATAACTCCCAGATCACCAACTCGGCATACAAACTTCCCGAATGTGTTAAGTCTGGGGCCCCCATTTTTGGGGAAAACGGGGAAGCGTGACAGCTCTAACCCGGAGATAACCTGTGGTATGGGAGCCTACTCCCTCCAGCTGGTTCCTTCCACTGCTTCCGTCACCCCAATACTTCCCCCTTACCCTCCACATGAAGGCTCCAAGGCCTCAGCGGCCAAACCCCTCCATCATTTACCGACCAGCGTAAACCCTTTCGTCTCGGAAACCGTGGCCTGCAAGCTTAAGAGGTCGGTCCCTGATTCGGTCGAATCCACTCGGGAGACCCTGGAGGTAATGAAGGCGTGCGCGAAGGCAAGGGGCGCCCGGGCCGGGAACCGTGCAACCCCAGATACCCCATAGACCCGGTCCAACGCCCCCGCTCGCAGCCTGGGCCAGGGTGCCTGCTCACCTGGGTTATGCGCTTGCGAACCTGCGCCACCTCCTTTTGAAACTCGACATCTTCCTGCGGGTTAAGCGACAGGATTGGCCCAGCCGGGCCAGACAGAGTCGCCATGCCAAAAGCGGCCGACGCTAACCACGCGGCGCTCCCGGAAACGTCGGGCTCCCAGCTCCCCCGAGGCGGAAGTAGAGGCAGGACAGGGGCGCGGCGTAGCGCCGAAGCGAGGTGTGGCGAGGGGCGGGGAGGGCCATGAGTCGGGCGCGGGGTTGGAGCAGGAGTTGCCCGGGGAAGCGGGGGCGGGACACAGGGTGTGGCGAGGCGCGGGGCGGGGCATAAATTGCGCCGAGGGGGCGAGGGCGGAGTACGAGGTCGTGGCGAGAGACTGGGAGAGGCAGGAGTCGCGCGGAGGCGCGACATGGGGCGTGACGAGGAGCGGAGGGCGGGGCGTGAGTAGCGCCGAGGCGCGGGGGCGGGGAGAGGCGCGGGGGCGGGGCGTGAGTAGCGCCGAGGCGCGGGGGCGGGGCGAGGCGCGGCAGCGGGGTCGGGGTTTGGGTCTGGGGCTGGGCCGTGGGGAGCCCCCGCACCCTCGGTTGTCGGGGCGCCGGTTGGCTTCGCTTAAGAGTGCCTGAAACAATTACGTTCACGCCTACTTTCAAAGAAGTTCTAAAATAAATTCCAAAACAGTACCTGTGTCCTTGAGATGCTGCTCTCATTCCTCAATTTGCTTATTATTATTATTATTATTATTATTATTATTATTATTATTATTTTTGAGACAGAGTTTCGCTTTGGTTGCCCAGGCTGGAGTGCAATGGCGCAATCTCGGCTCACTGCAACTTCCAACTTCCGCCTCCCGGGTTCAAGCGATTCTCCTGCCTCAGTCTTCCGAGTAGCTAGCTGATTACAGGCGCCCGCCACCACGCCCAACTTAATTTGTATTTTTAGTAGAAACGGGGTTTCACCATGTTGGTCAGGCTGGTCTCGAACTCCTGACCTCAGGTGATCCCCCCGCCTCAGCCTCTCAAAGTGCTGGGATAACAGGCGTGAACCACCGCGCCCGGCCCTAATTTGGTTATTCCTTCACTCACTTGTGTGTGAGCCCTCCCGTGTGGTCCCGTCCGTCTTCGGTCCTTAAGAGAACTTACAGCCTGGGGGCAGCATGGCTGCTTTAAGAGATCGAAGAGCCTCGTGGGGGAGAGGCACACTGGGTGGCGCAGGAGGGTCCCCCTTAGGAGGTGGCGTTAGCACCGAGGCCTGAAGACTAAAGAGCGGAGTGTGGAGACCTGAGCGCCTGCCGTCCGCTGAACCGGACAGGCCTGCACAGTGTTCCTAGGTCTAGAAAGAAGGACGCGGCAGTGGGGTTGGAGCCCAGCACAGGAGGGAAGAGCTGCGAGGCGGCAGGCTGGAGCCCCATGACTCTGTGTGCCAAAGTATGAAACTGGGGTTTTGTTGTAAATGCGAGGGGATATGCGGGTTTAAAGCGAGGCTGTGGCTGTTTGCATCTTTTTTTTTTTTGAGACGGAGTCTTGTTCTGTCGTCCAGGCTGGAGTGCAGTGGCGCGATCTTGGCTCACTCACTGCAACCTCCACCTCCTGGGTTCAAGCAATTCTCCTTCCTCAGCCTCCCAAGTAGCTGGGACTACAGGTGCGCACCACTACTCCCGGCTAATTTTTGTATTTTTAGTAGAAACGAGGTTTCGCCATTTTGGCCAGGCTGGTCGCAAACCCCTCACCTTAAGTGATCTACCCGCCTCGGCCTCCCAAAGTGCTGGGATTACAGGCGTGAGCCACCGCACCCGGCCTGTTTGTACCTTTCAAATACTATTATACTAGTGAGTAACTGGGTGGAGAGGAAGGATGGAGAGTGGATTGCCGAGGAAGCAGGGAGGTGAGGCGAGAGCGACAGATCAAACACAGCTGTGTCAGGGGATAGCTGCGGCCCGTGTTCTGGAAGCCGTGAAGGCAGCCCAGGGTGTGTGTGCCCGAAGAGTGGCCTATGGGCCTGAGGTGGAGGCCCTGGGAGGGAGTGCCAAGCGAGGCCAGCCCACTTCCTCTGACAGACATGCCTCCCACGCTCACAGTCTTCGCCTCCTTCACCCCTGCACCCTCCGGCTCAGCGCCACCGTCACCCCCAAGGGGGCATCCCTGACCCTGTAGCAAAGTCAGTTATTCCAGTTAAGCGCTCTCTTCCCATTCTGTTTTCATGGGTAGGCTGGATTTTCAGGAGTGAGCGAGCAAGAGCAATTTGATTCTTTTTCAGGGCTGCCCCTTTCCATGGGCTTGTTCTTGCTCCCCCCAGGATGAAATCTTGGGAAGAGCCCCGCACTTGTGATTGCTCCTCAGATGTCAGTCAATAGAAGCATGTTCCACGCGTTCAAAATCTAATATCAAATGTCTCCTCTCCCCAGCTCAGTCCACATCGTCTTTCTTCTTGGCTCCACTTTCTCTGTACACCCCAGTTTCTGTTTTTGGGCTTTCCAGGATTAGGACAGGGAAGAGAGGAAGGAGAAAGCAGAAAGGGGCTCCTTGCTGGCAGGTGCCACGTGGCCAGCGAGTTTCAGAGGCGGCAAATGCCAGGTTGCTGGCACCTTGTCTCCAAGCACACTTTTGAGGTGTCCCTACCTGGCTGCTTATGACTCCACCTGCCTGCCAGCCGAGGTCAGCTCTGTGCCCAGAGGCTCCTCCTGGAAGGGCCTTTCCAAGTGGACTTTATCATCCTGATCCTTTAAGAAGGGCCACATCTTTTGTCTGTCACTGCCATGGGATTGCACTCTGCATTGCTGCCAGGCAGGCCTCCTGGCTGGCATCATAGATGTTGGTGTATAAACCAGGTACAAGTGCCTGTATCCCCCAAATTCCAGAGGATGTAGACCAAGTTCACTGGTTCCCTGAAGGTACCATCCGTGTCCCCTTGTGTGTGTGTGTGTGTGTGTGTGTGTGTGTGTGTGTGTGTGTGAACACTTCCCTCCTTCCTGAAGATGGAATCTTGACATGTCTCATAGCTACTTAGGGGAGATGAGGATACGGGAAGGAATGACAGCAAGCAATTCTCTATGGAAATCCTTTCTCAGGTTTTCCCAGTCACTTCCACCTCTATGAGTTCCTGGCCTTGCCTTACATCCCCCTAGGTGGGTAGTGATCCAAGGCTTCTCAAACTTGAATGAGCATGTGGATTGCCTGGGGCCCTTGGGACCAGACAGGTGCTGATTGAGTAAGTCTGAGGTGGCCCAAGTTCTGTGTTCCTATCAAGTTTCCAGAAGAGGCCGATACTCCATAGACCACACTCAGAAGCAGGAATAGAGATCTGTGGCATTGATTACTGGGTCGGAATTCTGGGGCAGAATGTATTCTGTCACCCTCCAAAAGATTTGTTCAAGTCCTAATCGCTGGTACATGTGATTGCTCATACATGTGAATGAGACTGTACTTGGAGAGTCTTTGAGGATGGAATCACATTAAGATGAGGTCATGACCGGGCATGGTGGCTCACGCCTGTAATTCCAGCACTTTTGGAGGCTGAGGCGGGCAGATCACTCGAGGTCAGGAGTTCGAGACTAGCCTGGCCAACATGGTGAAACTCCATCTCTACTAAAAATACAAAACTTAGCCAAGCTTGGTGGCATGTGCCTGTAATCCCAGCTACTCGGGAGGTTGCGGTGGGAGAATCGCTTGAACCCGGGAGGCAGAGGTTGCAGTGAGCCGAGATTGTGCCATTGCACTCCAGCCTGGCGACAGAGCAAGATTCTGTCTCAAAACAAAACAAAACAAAGATGAGGTCCTGTTGGGTTTGGGTTAGCCGTAAACCATGACTAGTGTCCTATGAGAAGAGAGCATTTTGGGCGTGCACATACACAGAATGCCATGTGATGGGCAAAGCAGAAGTTGGAGTGATGCTGCCACCAGCATCCACAATTGTGAGAGAATATGTTTCTGTTGTTTTAAGCCTTTCCGTTTGTGGTAAGTTATCCTGGCAGCCACAGGGAAAAATACAGTTGCTGCACAGCCTGTGTGGTCTGAGGACAGCACTGGTCCTGGGCCTGTCTTGGTATGTTGGGTTCTCGTTGCCTGTTAGGGCAGGTCCTGGAGGACCTCCGGGATGCTCACAGATGGATGCCAGGCCCCCTCTCCTCCTTCCCTCCCTCTCTCCCTTCCTTCCTCCTTCCCTTTCTTCTTTTGATGTTTTTGTTTGTTTGTTTGTTTTTAATTCTTCCTTCTGATTTTGCATGTAGATGGGGAGCTACTGACACTTTGGGTGGGACAGTTCTTCACTGAGCTGGACCGTCCTGTGCACACTACTTTTGTACCCTCGTCCCCTGCTCATTGTAACAATCAAAATGCCTCTGGGCATTTCCATACAGCCCCGAGTGGACTAGTGAGTCCTCAGTGTGTGTCACCTGCTTCTCTTCCCGCACGAATCACCCAGGCGTCCTCCCCCCCCCATGCCATCCCACCCTTATCACCTGTGGCCTGGAGCACCTATTGGGGGCCAAGCACAGAAATTGAGGAGGGCCGGTGGCAGGGCTGGGCAGGCAGCAGGGTGAGTCAGGGCACATGAGAGACCAGCAGGGAGAGGGCTCTCTGGGGTGGGGCTGAGGTTCCCCCCACTGCTCAGCCCTATCTCTCTTCCCCCTCCTGTGTTCCTCTCCCTCCCCACCACTCTGCCTGGTCCCTGTGGGGTTGCCTGATGAGCCACTCCGATATCCGGCCCAGCTGTCCCTTACTTGGTCACAGGATTTCTTAGTATGTTCGGGTTACTATAACAAAAATATCATAGACCAGGTGGCTTATAAACAACAGACGTTTACTTCTCACAGTTCTGGAGGCTGGAAGTCCATGATCAGGGTGTTGGGAGGTTGGTGTCTGTTGAGGACCCACTTCCTGGTTTGTACGAAGTGTCTTCAGTAGTGTCCTCACATGGCCGAGAGAGAAGCAAGCTCCCCGGTGTCTCTTCTTATAACGTCCCTAATCGCATCATGGGGCTCCACCTCATGACCTCATCACCTCCCACAGGCCCCATCTCTTCCCACCATCAGAATGGGGATCAGGGCTTCAACATAGGAATTTTGGGGGAACACATTCAGTCCAGCAAAGGGATTCTAGGGATGGGCCTGAAAGGGGCAGCTCTGTAGGAAGAAGTGGGGAGAAACCCTTGTCTGTGTCACCTCAACAGTGTGGCCTCCATAAATTCCAGTCTGCAGAGAATTCAGGGCCATGTGATCTGAAGCAGTGAAGGAAATTTCCTTCCTCTTCTGCTGGGATTGGCCATCATTTCTGCCATGCTCTGCCCTGTGTGAGGTTTAACATGTACGGCTCCAAGACTAGACACCAAGTCTGGCAGTGTCCCACGGGAGGCTGGTGGACTGCTAGAAAGGGTGGGGGAGAGTGGAGAGTGGGGTGCCCAGAGGGCCTGGATTCCCTCTGATGGCCCCTGTGCTGACTCACCCCATCCCCTCCCCATCACAGGATCGTTTCCTGCCTTTCAGTAAGGGGTGTGGGTGTCCTGGGTCCTGTGGGGCTTGCAGTCCTCACTGTGGCACCCTCTTCCCAGCCTGAAGCCTGTCTCCTGCTGGGCTCATCACCCTCCCTCATCACCCAGGTCCCCAACCCTTTTCTCTGTTCTCCTACAGCAGGCCTCAACTTCCAACCAGTCTTGTTTCCACCCCCTCCTGCCATTCAAGGAACCTTGCAGAAGTGCAGCTCCAATTATCTGGCCTTCTGGGCTATTAAATGAGGCATCATTTTACCCTTAAATTAGCCCAAATGTCTACTGTGTTCATATTCATGTTGGGAAAGGGGCAGACATAGCGGCTCACCCAGGCTCTGGTGGGCAGGGGGTGGAAATTCAACTTCTCTGGGTAGTGATGTGACAAAATGTGTCAAGAACTTTAAAAATAGGACCTATCAAAAGAAATGATCTTAAATCCTGATAAGGGCTTACAAAGCATCACTATGCCATTTATAATAGGAAGAACTGGAAACAATCTAAATAGCCTATGATAAGGAACTGGGTTAAAACACATGGTATGTGCATTTGCTGCATGAAACATTAAAAATGTTTGCATTTCAAAATTATTTTAAAATTTATAAACCACCGCAGTCATAAAGGAGAATGAAATCATGTCCTTTGTAGCAACATGGATGGAACTGGAGGCCATTATCCTAGGTGAGCTAACCTAGAAACAGAAAATCGAATACTTCATATTCTCATAAGTGGGAGCTAAACAGTGGGTACACATGGACATAAAAATAGAAATGACAGATACTGGGGACTCCAAAAGAGAGGAGGTGGGAGAGGGAAGAGGCTTGAAAAATTATGTGCTGGGACGATGTTCACTGCGTGGGTGATGAGTACACTGGAAACCCAGTCACCACCAGTATGCAGTGTACCCATGTAATAAACAAGCACAGAGCTGCCCCTTTCAGGCCCATCCCTAGAATCCCTTTGCCTGATTCTAAAAATAAAATAAAATATTATAAGACACAATGAGATGATCATTTTTATGTGACAAGGGTTATTTTTTATGCATTTATTTATTTTAAGAGACAGAGTCTCACTCTGTTACCCAGGCTAGAATGTAGCTAGGCGATCACGGCTCACTGCAGCCTCCACCTCCTGGGCTCAAGCAGTCTTCCCACCTTGGCCTCCCAGTGTTGGGATTACAGGCATGAGCCATGGCGCCTGGCCACAACTGTCCTTTTTTTAAAAATTTATTTTAGTTATATAAACTTTTTTAAACAGACAAGACCTACAGACTTATTTCTTCCTGGGTAGACCACAGTATTGCCCCAGCTGCCAGTGGTCTGGCATGTGGGCTCTGGACACAAAGGCCCCAGAAGTGGCACAGCCCTCTGTGGGCCTGAATCTCCTTGAGTTGCTCCATGTCTTTGTGGAACTTGTTGTCCAGACCATTGGCTAGGACCCAACTATATTTTCCATCCTTTGCATGCTCCTTTCCTTTTCCTTTTCATTTCCTTTCTTTTTCTTTCTCCTTTTTTTGAGATGGAATTTCACTCTTGTTGCCCAGGCTGAAGTGCAGTGGTGTGATCTTGGCTCACTGCAACCTCCACCTCCTGGCTTCAAGCAATTCTCCTGTCTCAGCCTCCCAAGTAGCTGGGATTACAGGCATGTGCCACCATGCTGGCTAATTTTTGTTGTTGTTGTTGTTATGTGTAATCTACACACTGCTTTTTGGTAACAAATGTGAACATTTAAGCCAAATTTTTAAAGATAATAAAAGTGGAAAAAATAAACTCAAGATAGGATCGACTACTTAAATATACTAACAACCATGGAATAAAATGAAGGGGCACACATATCCCTAAAAATGTTGACAGGCTCAGATGGCTTTATGGGTAAGTTCCACCAAATTTTTATTGAATAAGAATGATACTATATACCCTATCAACTGTTTCAGACCCGAAAAATAAAAAAGGAAAGCTCCTCAATTAATTCTAGAATCCTAGTTTAACTTCATACCTAAACCAAATAAATAGCTTTTTTTTTAACTTTAAATCATAACATTTAATTCAGTTGTGAATGCCTTCCACATCACGTTATTTTTTTTTCTTTTTTTAAAAATTATACTTTAAGTTCTGGGTTACATGTGCAGAATGTGGAGTTTTGTTACATAGCTATACATGTGCCATGGTGGTTTGCTGCACCCATCAACCCATCACCTACCTTAGGTATTTCTCCTAATATTATCCCTCCCCTAACCCCCCACCCCCCCGACAGGCCCCAGTATGTGATGTTCCCCTCCCTATGTCCATGTGTTCCCATTGTTCAACTCCCACTATGAGTGAGAACACATGGTGTTTGGTTTTCTGATCTTGTGACAGTTTGCTGAGAATGATAGTTTCCAGCTTCATCCATGTCCCTACAAGGACATGAACTCATCCTTTTTTATGACTGCATAGTATTCCATGATGTATATGTGCCACATTTTCTTAATCCAGCCTATCATTAATGGACATTTGGGTTGGTTCCAAGTCTTTGCTATTGTTAATAGTGCCACAGTAAACATATGTGTGCATGTGTCTTTATTATAGAATGATTTATAATCCTTTGGGTATATTCTCAGTAATGGGATGGCTGGGTCAAATGGTATTTCTAGTTCTAGATCCTTGAGGAATCGCCACACTGTCTTCCACAATGGTTGAACTAATTTACACTCCCACCCACAGTGTAAAAGCATTCTCATTTTTCTACAACCTCTCCAGCATCTGTTGTTTATTGACTTTTTAATGATCACCATTCTAACTGGCATGAGATGGCATCTCATTGTGGTTTTGATTTGCATTTCTCTAATGACCAGTGATGATGAGCATTTTTTCATATGTCTGTTGGCTGCATAAATGTCTTCTTTTGAGAAGTGTCTGTTCATATTCTTTGCCCATTTTTTGATGGGGTTTTTTTTTCTTGTAAATTTGCTTAAGTTCTTTGTAGATTCTGGATATTAGCCCTTTGTCAGATGGATAGATTGCAAAATTTCTCCCATTCTGTAGGTTGCCTGTTCACTCTGATGATAGTTTCTTTTGCTGTGTAGAAGCTCTTTAGTTTAATTAGATCCCATTTGTCAATTTTGGCTTTTGTTGCCATTGCTTTTGGTGTTTTAGACATGAAGTCTTTGCCCATGCCTATGTCCTGAATGGTATCATGGTCCTCGATCTTACGTTTAAGTGTTTGATGCATCTTGTGTTGATTTTTGTATAAGGTATAAGGAAGGGGTCCAGTTTCAGCTTTCTGCATACGGCTAGCCAGTTTTCCCAACACCATTTATTAAATAGGGAATCTTTTCCCCATTGCTTGTGTATGTCAGGTTTGTCAAAGATCAGATGGTTTTAGATGTGTGGTGTTATTTCTGAGGCCTCCGTTCTGTTCCATTGGTCTATATGTTTTGGTACTAATGCCATGCTGTTTTGGTTACTGTAGCCTTGTAATATAGTTTGAAGTCAGGTAGTGTGATGCCTCCAGCTTTGTTCTTCTTGCCTAGGATTGTCTTGGCTATGTGATGCCCAGCTAATTTTTGTATTTTTAGTAGAGACAGGGTTTCAGCATGTTGGTCAGGTTGGTCTTGAACTCCTGAGCTCAGGTGATCCACCTGCCTTGGCCTCCCAGAGTGCTAGGATTACAGGTGTAAGCCACTGCAGCTGGCCTTTGCATGCTTCTCTATGTTAAAGAACCAGTCTGGGAGTAAAAGAAAGGTCAAAAATTTCAATATATATGTAAGAAACATCATTCAAACACATTGGAAAGTTAAGTGAGGCTCCTTTACCCACTGATGAGATTGTTAATGTTTAAGACATCTACACATTAACACTCTGTATGAATCATTACAACTACACTGGAGGGCAATTTGGCCAAGTTGATTCATTTACCTACAGATCTGTTGTCTACCAGGTATTGAAAGGGGTTCACAATGCCATGAGGTGGGGGGTGACTCAGCCCCCTTAGGAGCATGTGGAAAGGTTGGAGGCATTTGGGGTTTTCACACAGACTTGGTGGTGCCACTGATAGGTCTGTTAGAGATATGGAACATCCTGCACTGAGTGGGACAGTCCCCTGTGTTTCTTCTATTATCCATTGTTTCTTCTCCCCCGTCCCCTGCCTTTGCTGTGCCTTCCTGCAGACAGCCCTGAGCTCCCCACACCACTGATTTGTTTTGACTGCAGGAATGAGTGCGGATTTGAGATTGTGTGAGTTCTGGGTGAGGTGTTAACTGTTCTGTGCTTGCTCATTCTCTTATGCTGGTGCCATCCACCATGAGACATTTGCAGGCAGCCACTGCTCTCTCAGAGGAGATGTGACGGTGCAGCAGCCCATATTCGGAAGCCCCAGACCTGTGAGCCGGATATCACTGTTTGTCATGAGCACTGAGATGTGGGGGTTGTTTGTTACACATCATTATCATACATAACCTAACATAAGGAGTAATTGTCCCCCTAAATACCACAAGCATGCCCAGCCCTCTGCCTGAAAAACACAGAAGAGGAACAAAATGGAGTGGTGGGCTGAACATGTACTGTCAACACATGATCACAGCACAAACAACATGATTACACGTTGAAGGGCCTTCAACGACAAGTTGAAAGGTGAGATGTAAAAGGAACGGGAGGAATGAGTGGGATGTCCGTGAAAGTCTCCCCAGGTTATAACATTTAAGACCTGAGATGAGTGGCTGGCCTGGTGGCTCATGCCTGTAATCACAGCACTTTGGGAGGCCAAGGCGGGCAGATCACCTGAGGTCAGGAGTTCGAGACCAGCCTGGCCAATATGGTGAAACCCTGTATCTACTGAAAATACAAAAATAAGGCCAGGCACAGTGGTGGGCGCCTGTAATCTCAGCACTTTGGTAGGCCGAAACGGGCGGATCATTTGAGGTCAGGAGTTCAAGACCAGCCTGGCCAACAGGGTGAAACTCCGTATCTACTAAAAATACAAAAATTAGCCAGGTGTGGTGGCAGGCACCTGTAATCCCAGATACTTGGGAGGCTGAGGCAGGAGCATTGCTTGAATCTGGGAGGCTGAGGTTGCAGTGAGCTGAGATCGTGCCATTGCACTCTAGCCTGGGTGACAAGAGCGAAACTCTGTCTCAAAAAAAAAAAAAAAAATTAGCAGGATGTGGTGGTGCATGCTGGTAGTCCCAGCTACTTGGGAGGCTGAGATGAGACGATGACTTGAGCCTAGGAGGTTGAGGCTGCAGTGAGTGGTGATCACACTACTGCACTCCAGGAGTGATAGATTGAGACCCTGTCTCTAAAAAAAATGTCCCAACAAAAGCGTGTTCTCCTTAGCCAAAAGACCAAGAAAGGAGCAGGTTAGCAAGACAGAAAACTGTTCATTTTTTTTTCTTCTTTTGTCACCTCTGGCCATACAGAAAACTTTTGGACGATAATGGCTCGACTCCAGCCAAACACACAGAAAAAACACTGCTGCCTCATACCTCACATATGCCAGCAAAGTCCCAGTGGGGAGCCTAGACTTCCACCCTCACGAGGCTCGCTGATGCACCCAAACACCCCTGCCATGATGCTGTCAGAGAAAGCCAGGAGAGAAGCTGGGGCTTTCAACCTGCCAGCTGATAATGTCAGTGGTAATGGTGTTGGTGGAGACCACCTGTGGAGCCTGGATTTCCAACCCCATTTAGCAGTAAAGAGAAGCCTCTACACTTGGGTGTCAACAGAGGCCAAATGTGAAACCTGGCCGTATATTTCCACCAGAAAGACACAAGGCAGTGTCCTCCTCCTCTTGCTGGAGAAGTATTAGAAGAAGCCAGTTAAAACAAAAGGTTTAAATAAGATCCAGGGTTTCATAGCATAATATAAAAATGTTCAGGCTTCAATAGACAATCACTTGTCATACCAAGAACCAGGAAGATCTCAAACTGAATGAAACAAGATAATCAATAGGTGCTGGTATAGTCTGGATGTTTATACTGTTTTCCCCCCACCAAATCCATATGTTGAAATCCTAACCTCCCCAAAGTGATGGTATTAGGAGGTAGGGCCTTTGGAAGGTGATTTGGTCATGAGGGGATAGCTCTCATGGATTAGTGACCTTATAAAAGAGGCCCTGGAGAGCCCCCTAGCCCCTTCTGCCATATGAAGACACAGTGAAAAGATGGTCATTTATGAACCAGGAAGTGTGTCCTTAGCAGACACTGAATTTGCTAGCCCCTAGATCTTGGACTTCCCAGCCTCCAGAACTGTGAGAAATAAGTTTCCGTTATTATAAGCCACCCAGTTTTTGGCATTTTGTTATAGCAGTCTGAGTGGGCCAGGGAAGATGCCAATACCAAGATGACAAAGATGTTAGAATTATCTTATAAAGATTTTAAAGCAACCATGATTAAAATTCCTCCACGAGCAATTCTGAACATACTTGAAATGAATGAAATAGTAAGTCTCAACAAAGAAACAGAAAGTCTTGGCAATAAAATAGAGGCTATAAAAAACCAAATGGAAATTTTAGAATTGAAAAATAGAGTGAACAAAAATAAAAGCTCAGTATTTGGGCAGAATGTAGAATGCAGAAGAAAGAATCAATGAACTGGAAGACAGAAAAATAAAAATTATAAATCTGAACAACAGAGAGAAAATAGGCTAAAAAACGAACACAGCCTCAAGGACCTCTGAGATTATAACAAAAGATGTAATATTATTGTCATCAGAGTTTCGGAAGGAGAAGAGAGAGAAGGGAAGGTTTAGGTTGGGCACCGTGGCTCACGCCTATAATCCCAGCACTTTGGGAGGCCAAGGCAGGTGGATCACTTGAGCCCAGGGGTTCAAGACCAGACTGAGCAACATGTGAAACCCTGCCTCTACAAGAAATACAAAAATTAGCCAAGCATGGTGGTGCATGCCTGTGGTCTCTGCTACTTGGGAGGCTGAAGTGGGAGGATCACTTGAGCCTGTGAGGCCAAGGTTGAAGTGAGCTGTGATTGTGCCACTACATTTAGCCTGGGTGATAGAGTGAGACTCCATCTCAAAAAGAAAAAAAGAAAAAATGTTCAAAGACTCCCAAAATTTAGGAAGACACATAAACCTACAGATTTAAGAAGGTGAGCAAGCAAACCCCAAACAGAATAAACTCATAAGAAGTCCATGTGAAGACACAATATAATTGTATTTCTGAAAACTAAAGACAAAAAAAAAATCTCAAAAGCAGCTAAAGGAAAAAAATGACTTTACCTGTAAGGGAAAAATAATTGACAGAAGATTTCTCATTAAAAACCCTGAAGTTTAGAAAAAAGTGGCAAATTTTTCAAAGGGTGAATGTGAAGAACTGTCAGCCTAGAATCCTATACACAGGGAAAATATACTTTAGCAATGAAGGGGAAATCAAGACATTTGCAGATAAAGGAAAGCTATTAGAATTTGTTGCAGCAGACCTACTCTAAAAAAATGGCAAAAAATTCTCTAAATGGGAAAGAAACAGTAAGAGAAGGAAACCTTGGAACATTAGGAAGGAAGAAAGAACACGGTAAGCAAAAATATGGGTAAATTCAATAGACTTTCCTTCTCTTGAGTTTTCTAAACTATGTTTGATTGTTGAAGCGAAAATTATAATATTGTCTGATGTGGTTATAACTGTATGTAGAGGAAACATTCAACTATGGGGGAGAGTAAAGGGACATAGGGAAATAAAGTTTCTATATTTCACTTGAGCTAATAAAATTATAATACCAGTAGACAGTGATAAATATCTACACACACACACACACAACATTTAGAGTAACCACAAAGCTGTGCAAAGAGATCTTTTCAAAAACAGTGCAGACAAAGTGGAATTCTTAAAAATTGTTCACGGGAAGGCAGAAAAAAAAAACCAAATAAAAAACAGAGAACAAACAGAAAGCAAAAAACCAAAATGGCAGACTTAAGTGCTAACACATCAATAATAACATCGAATATAAATGGTTTAAATATACCAATTAAAAGACAGAGATTGATGAGTGAATTTTACAAAAAAGACTCAACTATATCCTATCTGGAAGAAATTCACTTCAAATATAAAGATATAGGCAATGATATAGGCAGTGTTGAAATTAAAAAATGATAAAACATATATAATGCAAATAATAAAAGGAAAGCAAGAGTGGCTATAAAAATATCAGATAAAATAGACTTCGGTAGAAAAAAATGATGAGTGACAGAGAGGAACATTATATAATCATAAAAAGTCTATCCACTAAGAAGACATAGTAATCCTAAATGTGTATGTAGCAAGCAACAGAGTTGCAAATTTGTGAAACAAAAACTGACAGAACTGAGAGGGGAAATAAAGAAATCTATGGCTGGGTGCCGTGGCTCACGCCTGTAATCCCAGCACTTTGGGAGGCTGAGGCCGGTGGATCACGAGGTCAAGAGATCAAGACCAGTCTGGCCAACATGGTGAAACCCTGTCTCTACTAAAAATACAAAAATTAGCTGGGCATGGTGGTGTGCACCTGTAGTCCCAGCTATATGGGAGGCTGAGGCAGAATTGCTTGAACCCAGGAGGCGGAGGTTGCAGTGAGTAGATATTGTGCCATTGTACTCCAGCCTGGTGACAGAGACTACGTCTCAAAAAAAAAAATCTATAATTATAGTTAGAGACCCCTCTATTGACAATTGATAGAATAAGGCCAGGTGCAGTGGCTCATGCCTATAATCCCAACACTTTGGGAGGCCAAAGCAGGAGAATTGCTTGAGCCTAGGAGTTCAGGACCAGCCTGAGCAACACAATGAGACTCCATCTCTACCAAAAATAAAAAAAATTTAGGCAGGATGACACACACCTATAGTCCCAGCTACTCGGGAGGCTGAGGTGGGAAGATTGCTTGAGCCCAGTAGGTTAAGGCTGCAGTGAGCTGTGGTCATGTCATTGCACTCCAGCCTGGGTGACAGAGCAAGACCCTGTCTCTTAAAAAACCAAAACCAAAACAAAGGCCAGGCGCAGTGGCTCACGCCTATAATTCCAGCACTTTGGGAGGCGTAGGCAGGAGGATCCCTTGAGGCTAGGAGTTCAAGACTAGCCTGAGCAGCATGACCAGACCCCATGTCTATGAAAAAATTAAAAAAAAAATATCAAAGCATGGTGGTGCACACCTGTAGTCCCAGCTACTCTAGAAGCTGAGGCAGGAGGATCAGTTGAGCTCAGGATTTCAAGGCTGCAGTGAGCTATGATCACACCACTGTACTTCAGCCTGGGTGATAAAGTAAGACCCTACCTCTAAAAACCAACAAACAATAACAACACCACCACCACCCCACGGCTAACATCATAGTTAAGGGTGAGAAACTGGACACTTTGGCTCTAAGGTTGGGAAGAAGGCAAGGATGTCCCCTTTTTCCATTCCTATCCAATATCTTACTGGAAGTCCTATATAATGCATTAGGACAGAAAAAGGAAATAGGAAGTATATAGATTGGGATAGAAGAAATAAAACTATTTGTTCACAGATGAAATGACTGATTCTGTAGAAAATCCCTTAAAAAATTAATAGAACAACTAGACAAATCAGCAGGACAGAGAAGAACTCAACAACATCATCAGCTAAAAGGGCCGAATTGACACTCCACCCAACAACAGATCCTTTCAAGTGCCTGTGGAATATATACTAAGAGAGACCATATTCTGGACTATTTAAACAAAATCTTAACACATTTAGGAGAATTGAATCATAGCTTGTTCTCTGACTATAATAGACTCAAACTAGAAATCAATAACACAATAACAGAAAAATCTCTAAACACTTGAAAATTAAACCATATACTTCTAGATAATCAATTAGAGAGGAAGTCACAAGAGAAATTTAAAAAATACATTGAACTAAATAAAAATGAAACTACAACATATCAAAAATTTGTGGTACACAGCTAAGAGCGGTGCCCAGAGGGAAAGTTAACAGCACTAAAATGCCTCCATTAGAAAAGTGGGAAAATCTTAATAATCTAAGTTCCATCTCAAGAACCTAGAAAAGTAAAATGAAACCAAAACAAGCAGAAAGAAGAAAATAATAAAGAGCAGATGGCTGGGCGCGGTGGCTCACGCCTGTAATTCCAGCACATTGGGAGGCTGAGGCGGGTGAATCATGAGGTCAGGAGATTGAGACCATCCTGGCTAACACGGTGAAACCCCATCTCTACTAAAAATACAAAAAATTAGCTGGGCGTGGTGGCGGGCGCCTGTAGTCCCAGCTATTCAGGAGGCTGAGGCAGGAGAATGGCGTGAACCCGGGAGGCGGAGCTTGCAGTGAGCCAAGATAGCATCACTGCAGTCCGGCCTGGGTGACAGAACGAGACTCCGTCTCAAAAAAAAAAAAAAAAAAAAAAGGAAAATAATAAAGAGCAGAAATTGATGAAATTGAAACAGAATCGGGTGTGGTGGCTTATGCCTGTAATCTCAGCACTTTGGGAGGCTGAGGTGGGTGGGTCACCTGAGGTGGGTGGGTCACCTGAGGTGGATGGGTCACCTGAGGTCAGGAGTTCAAGGCCGGCCTGGGCAACATGGTGAACTCCCATCTCTACTAAAAATACAAAAATCAGTTGGGCACAGCGGTGTGTGCCTGTAATCCCAGCTACTCAGGAGGCTGAGGCAGGAGAATCATTTGAACCCAGGAGGTGGAGGTTGCAGTGAACCGAGATCACGTCACTGCACTCCAGCCTGAGTGACAGAGTGAGACTCCATCTCAAAAAAAAAAAAAAATTAAGCAGAGAACTAGTTATTTTAAGAGATCAATAAAGTGGATAAACCTCCAGCAAGATTGACAAAGAGAAACAAAGAGAAAATGAATAAATTTCTCCTATCAGGAATGAACTACAGGGTGGCACTAGAGAGCCTGAAGATGACAAAAGAATATAAGGAAATACTATAAACAACTCTATTCAAATACATTTGACTTCTTAGACTAAATGAACCAATTCCTTTAAAAAACACAGCTACCATAGCTCACCCAATATTAAATAGATACTTTGTAGCCTGGGCAACATAGCCAGACCCCATCTCTACCAAAAAAGATAAAAATTAGCCAGGTATGGTGGCATGTGCCTACAGTCCCAGCTACTGGGTAGGCTGAGGCAGAAGAATCACCTGCTGACAGAGTGAGACCCCATCTCTTAAAGAAAAAGATACTTTGAGTAGCACTATGACTATTAGGAAATTGAATTTGCAATAAAAATTCCCCAAAAGAGATCTCCAAAGAAGGTTTCATTGGAGAAGGTTTCAGCAGAGAATTCTACCAACTTAAAGAATAAACAGCAATCTGCATAAGCTCTTCCAGGCAATAGACCAGAAGCGAACACTTTCCACTTATTTATGAAGCTAGTATTGGGGAGGAAATGCTTTCTCTTTATTACATTTTGTTCAGTTTATGGGGGCCTCCAAAAAAATTATTTATTTGAGGCAGGATCTCACTCTGTCACCCAGGCTTGAGTGCAGTGGCACAATCATCGCTCACTGCAGCCGTGGCTTCCTGAGCTCAAGTGATCCTCCCCCCTCAGCCTCTGAAGTAGCTGGGACCACAGGCATGCGCTACCATGTTCAGCCAATTTTCAAACATTTTTTGTAGAGATGGCGGTCTCACTATGTTGCCCAGACTGGTTTCAAACTCTTGGGCTCAAGTGATCCTCCTCATTAGCCTCTTAAAGTGGTGGGATTACAGGTGTGAGCCACCATGCCCAGCCAGGGCCTGCAAATTAAACTGACAAAAGACAGATTTAACGGAACAGAAAATCAGCATGGGCATATAAGAGCTCAACAACACCATCAACTAATAGGGTCTAATTAAACTTTTTATAGGACACTCCCAAAAAAGGCTTATTTGCATGGATGCTAGCAAAATAAGTAGCTAGCCTACTAAATGGTTAAAGTTAGAGGTTTATGTCTGGGTGCAGTGGTTGATACCTGTAATCCCAGCATTTTGAAAGGCTGAGGCAGGAGGATTTCTTGAGCCCAGGAGTTCAAGACCAGGCTGGGCAACGTAATGAGATCAAAAAACGAAACAGAACAAAACAACAAAAACAAAACATACAAAATAACAAAGAAACAAAAAAACAGTTAGTGGCTTGTGTGCCTAACTCAGTAGGTAAAACGGAGAGGTGACCAAAGTTTGTATGAGAACAAATAGGATTCTTTAGGACAGACAAATGGGTTTTGGGAGAACAAACAGGAGATAAGAAAGGGTTTTTTTATTTTTAGAGACGGAGCCTTTCTGTTGCCCAGGCTATAGTGCAGTGATGCGATCTCGGCTAACTGCAACCTCTGCCTCCCGGGTTCAAGCGATTCTCCTGCCTCAGTCTCCCCAGTTGCTGGCTAATTTTCGTATCTTTGGTAGAGATGGAGTTTCACCATGTTGGTCAGGCTGGTCTCGAACTCCTGACCTCATTATCTGCCCGCCTAGGCCTCCCAAAGTGCTGGGATTACAGGTGTGAGCCACCGCGCCTGGCCGATAGTTTTTTAAAAATGTAGGTGCTAGTGGTCTTACTGTCTTCTTCATGGACATGAAATTATTCTCATATAATGAGAATTAAATATGATCCTTCATGTAAAGAGTTTAGACTAACGTCAGAAACAAAGCAAGCAATAAATTAGTTTGGTTAAATTTAAATTAAATTTAGTTGATAAGAATCATTCCAATTCATCTGGAGAGTGCAACACACACACACTGTATTTGTGTATGGAATAACTGTTCAAGAACACACACACAGTATTTGCGTATGAAATAACTTCAAGAACAAAGGGGAAACCGTTATAGGGCATGGAAGGGGAATTAGGGCAAGGTGTGAGTGGAAAGAGAAACATCCCACCGCACACGCTTAAAAAATCCGTTTAATTTAAAAATAGGTAATACAGCCATACAGAGAAGACATTAAAATAAAAGATTTGCACAGAGAATTTTCGTTCCCAATCCATTCCCTACTCACAGTCCTACATACGTTACTTTTATTTTCCTTTTTTTGGAAATGTAAATACACTGGCCCCCTACTTTCTCACGAAGGCTGAACTCTCTCTACATTCTTCTGCACCTGTTTTTTGTGCATACTCCTTCGTTGTGAAATATTTTCCCCAACTGTTGTTGGGTATGAAATAAATACACACATATAAGCTAAACAGCCCCGCTTGCCCGCACCACCTACTAGCCCGTCCCCGCCCTCCCTCAGGCCCACGTGCTCCGAGGGCCGCCTTCGCAAGTTGTTTCTGGCGATGCCTGTCTGAAGGCCTCAGACTGAGGCCCCGCCCACTCTCCCTCTCCTCTGCCCTTTGGACGCGCGCCTCGGTTCCGAACGCAGCAGACGGCGTCTCAGGCAGCTCGGCGGACAGCCCGCCCTCCGGCGCGCCGCGAGTCTCGGAGGACCCCAGCGACGGTCGTGGCGTAAGACCGGGGGGACGCGGCGGTAGCGGCGGCGGTTGCGAGTGATTGCGCTGGTTGCCTCCGGAGTCCACTTCCTTGGCCGCCCTTGCTACACTGGCTGATTGTTGTGCAGCCGGCGCCATGTCTGTGAGCGAGATCTTCGTGGAGCTGCAGGGCTTTTTGGCTGCCGAGCAGGACATCCGAGAGGCGAGCCCCCTCCCTTCCCTATTCCCTTTGCCTTTCCATGCCTAGTTGGGCCACTTCGCCCGGCCCTCCTCTGTCGCTCAGTCTCGGGCGGTGGGGACTCCTCCGAGGGTGGGTTGTTTCCCCTCTAGCTTTAGGTTAGGCACTCCCCGCCCCCGTCCCAAATTTTGCTGCTGTGTCCTGATTCCCCGTGTTCGAGTCTCAGCTTCTCAGCATCACTTGCCTCGTTTGTGTCAGTTTTCCTTCTTTTCAGCACTTGTTTATATCGAAGGCTCGATTAGCACCTGGTCTTCAGCGAATGAGCGTTTCGTGTATTTTTGTTGGTGTCTTAAAAGCACATGTGATCTCCTGCTTAAAACTCTCCTATGGTTTCCTATCCCACACGGGATAAAAAATCAGACTCTACTGTGGCTCACATGGTCTCTTTTCAGTCTCGTTTATGCTCTCTGTCTTTGTGTATGATGTTCACTTTATCTTTTCTAGTGCCCCAAATAGCTTCCTGTCTCTTTGCTTTTCCTGGAATTTGCTTCTTTCTCGTTCTTTTCCTGATTGTCTCGTATTTATCTCATTGACGTCACAGTCTAAACGATCTATTTCCTGTTATGTTTTCTAGTAGCACATTAACTTTTTTTTAATGTGTGTAATGTTGATGATTTTAAAAAAAATCTTCTCCCCCATTGTGTGTTAAACCGCCAGAGGGAAGGGATTGTGTGCTTGGTTTTCCAGTATTTACACAGTGCCTTGCACATAAGTATGCTCAGTGAATATTTAAAAAATGAATTAGAGGCGGGGAAGCGGCGCCTCATGCCTGTAATTCCAGCATTTTGGGAGGCCCAGGCGGCCAGATCACCTGAGGTAAGGAGTTTGAGACCAGCCTGGCCAACATGGCGAAACCCTGTCTCTACTAAAAATATAAAAGAAAATTAACTGGGCATGGTTGCGCACGCCTGTAATCCCAGCTACTCGGGAGGCTGAAGCAGGAGAATGGCGTGAACCCGGGAGGCGGAGGTTGCGGTGAGCCGAGATCGCGCCATTGCGCTCCAGCCTGGGTGACAGAGCGAGACTCCGTCTCAAAAAAAAAAAAAGAAAAAAGAAGAAAAAGAATTAGAAATACCCGACTCTTGTATTGCATTTAACTCTTCATTTTGCAAGTTGCGTTCACACACGTCATCCATTATAATGTCCCAATTAAATACTTGGGGTGAATGGGTGGCTATTATCCTTTAAAGGGTATCTGAGGAATCTAAGGCTTTTTAGTGACTTTTTGAAGTCTTACAGAGGAAATAAGTGGAAAAGTCAGGATTCAAACTTGGTTATGATAGATCACATAAGCTATCTAATGTGTTTGGTGTGAGTGTATGACAATAATTCTGTTGAGTATCTGATTTTTATTTTTAATTCTCTCTAGGAAATCAGAAAAGTTGTACAGAGTTTAGAACAAACAGCTCGAGAGATTTTAACTCTACTGCAAGGGGTCCATCAGGGTGCTGGGTTTCAGGACAGTAAGTTCTTTGTTTTGTATCCAATTATCAGTCTCTTATTTAGAGGGAGAGTTTCTATCCAGAAGACGTTTTATAATGAAAAATGGCTATCATGCTTTATGGTGAGTAAAAATTGAAGAAGTAGGTGATTTGATAATTTTGGTTGATTTTTCTTCCACTTCCACACAGTATGGTTTAAACAGAGATGTTTTCTATTGTGAGGGCATTCTACTGATGATAATTACAATTGCTTAACCCATTTCCTGTTTAGAAAAAAAAAGTGCAGCTCTCTGCCAGCACAGTATTCTCAGGGTAAGCGGGGAAAGGGTTTATTATTATTTTTTTAATTTTTTTTTTTTTTCTGAGACGGAGTTTCACTCTTGTTGCCCAGGCTGGAGTGCAGTGGCGCCATCTCAGCTCACTGCAACCTCCGCCTCCCGGGTTCAAGCAGTTCTCCTGCCTCAGCCTCCCTAGTAGCTGGTGTTACAGGTGCCCGCCATCACGCCCAGCTACTTTTTTTTTTTTTGTATTTTTATGAGAGATGGGGTTTCACTTTGTTGGGCAGGCTGGTCTTGCACTCCTGACCTCAGATGATCCGCCTGGCTGGGCCTCCCAAAGTGCTGGGATTACAGGCGTGAGCCACCGCACCTGCCCCAAGGGTTTGTAACTCTTTTGTGTTATCTAGCGACTTTATTTGGCCCTTTGCGTGTGTGTGTGTGTGTATGTGTGTATGTGTGTATATGCACCTGTGTGTATTTGAATCCAGCCTTTCAGTGATTGAATACCTTTTAGTATGAGATTAACAGTATAAAATGTTCTCAAATTAATGTGTTTATAATCAGCCTCTTGAATGAAAATAAAATATGTCAAGTTTAGACATGGAACCTTCATTGTAAGGTATAGCCAGCACAGCTAAAGGAGCTGAAGTATATTTTCAGATACAAGACTGATATAATAATGCATTTACATGTGCCAGAGGCAAGTGATTTTTCTTAATGATATGGAGTTGGTCATCCTGATTGTGAATACTTGGTAAAGGCTTTTTTCTGCCAAATATGGGAGGAAGAAGCAATCCAATTTTAGGCATCCTCTGAGGAGTGAACAGGAATAGCAGCTGGTGTGCAGCTCCTTAAGGATGACGTTATTTATGACAACCAAACCAATTACCAGTGTGTCTCCTAATATATTCCCTTTTAGCAAGTTGTTTATTTTTCAGTATAGCTAATTAGTAGGGAAACTGGGGATGATATTTTGAAAGCCAGGTTGAAAAGCACAGATGTGTACATTAGTTGTGAGGTTTTTTTGTTGATTAATTTCCAGATAGATTACTTAGATTATTAAGCAAGAACTGTCTTTGAAATTTGGTAAGTTTTTCATTGTTACATTTGGTTATCTTTTGTGATTAGTTCCAAAGAGGTGTTTGAAAGCTCGAGAACATTTTGGTACAGTAAAAACACATCTAACATCTTTGAAGACCAAATTTCCTGCTGAACAGTATTACAGGTTTGTAAGAAAAATAGCATTATTTTATAATGTTAAGTAAAAAAAAGGAGAAAAATTATGTGTACCAAATGATTGCTTACAACTAGGCAAACATCCTGTGTGGAAGTAACAAAAAGAGAAAGAACCGAACTAACAATGGTCATGACAAAAATTGGTGCTTTTATTTTTTTCTTCTTTTTACTTTCTAAATCTTAAGGAACATGTATTACTTTTGCAGTACAACAATTAAAAAGAAAATGTGGTATGAGGATCAAAAGTGAGAATATCTTTTTGCTATATTCGAGTTTCTCGTGAAATTGGATGAACTATAGTTAGTGAAATAATGAGATTAGGTGGCAATATATATGGAGTCGAGTTTTACTTTGAAGCTTGAATTTCACTGCCAAGTGATGTAATTAGCTAATATTTTATGCTATGTCTTCTTACTAAAATCAACACTGTTGATTTTAAGATACACCATTATTTTATGTACCAGTAGGGAAGGAAAATTTTGCCAGTCATAAATGTGAAATATGGGCCAGGCGTGGTGGCTCACGCCTGTAATCCTAGCACTTTGGGAGGCCAAGGCAGGCAGATCACCTGAGGTCAGGAGTTTGAGACAGCCTGGCCAGCATGGCGAAACCCCGTCTCTCCTAAAAATACGAAAATTAGCCAGGTGTGGTGGCTTATGCCTGTAACCCCAGCCACTTCAGAGGCTAAGGCAGGAGAATCACTTGCACCAGGCAGGCGGAGGTTGCAGTGAGCCGAGATCGTGCCATTGCACTGCAGCCTGGGCAACAGAGTGAGACTCCATCTAAAAAAAAAAAAAAATTGTGAAACATGGATTGTGAAATGTCTCCTGGTTTCATAGGTGTTAAACTGGGAAAAACTGCATCTGAATCAACAGTAAATAGGATGAGTATTTTCAGGGGTGGATAGTATAACCTTATGAGAATATTCTTTTTTTTTTTTTTTTTTTTTTTCGCCCAGGCTGGAGTGCAGTGGCGCGATCTCGGCTCACTGCAAGCTCCGCCTCCCGGGTTCACGCCATTCTCCTGCCTCAGCCTTTCCAAGTAGCTGGGACTACAGGCGCCCGCCACCACGCCCGGCTAATTTTTTGTATTTTTAGTAGAGACAGGGTTTCACCGTGGTCTCGATCTCCTGACCTCATGATCCGCCCGCCTCGGCCTCCCAAAGTGCTGGGATTACAAGCGTGAGCCACCGTGCCCGGCCTGAGAATATTCTTTTAAGGCAGAGGTTGACAAACCATTAGTGGCTGCTGCCTCTGGGAGCTAAGATTTGCTTTTGTGTTTTCAAGAGATGTTAAAAAAAAGAAAATCCCAGATAAGAATATGTAACAGTGAAAGTGGCCCACAAAGCCTTAAAATATTTACTACTTGGCCCTTTACAGAAAAGATTTGTTGGTCCTTGCTGTAAGGCAGGGGTTCCCAACGCCCAGGCCATGGACTGGTACTGGTCTGTGGCCTCTTAGGAACTGGGACGCACAGAAGGAGGTGAGCCATGGGTGAGCGAGTGAAGCTTCATCTGTATTTACAGCTGCTCTCCATCACTTGCAACACTGCCTGAGCTCCACCTCCTGTCAGATTGGTGGCAGCATTCGATTCTCATAGTAGTGCGAACCCTATTGTGGACTGTGCATGCGAGAGATCTAGATTGCATGCTCCTTTTGAGAATCTAATACCTGATGATCTGAAGTGGAACAATTTCATCCTGAAACCATCCGCCCGCCTTCTGTGGAAAAATTGTCTTCCACGAAACTGGTCCCTGGTGCTGAAAAGGTCAGGGACTGCTCTTGTAATAGCTGAAGCACAGAGAGAGGTAGGACAGTAGGACAGGTGGGGTCTTTAGAGACCACCTTCTCTGGAGGTCACACACAGGCTGCCCTCTGGCTGGATTTGGCCTTCAGAAGGGTTTGTGTGACCTGCATTATGTTGAGACCTTTTTGTGAATGTACTGCCACATTTGAAAATCTGGAGGCATTGCGTAAATATCCACAGGTTGTAGAATTTCCTTTTTTCAGGCTTCTAGCTCAGTATTCTATTTTAAGTTCATTTGTTTAGTGATTGCAAATGGTAATTTTGTGAATCAGAATTGTTTTGGTATTCTGCACTCAAATCAAAACGTAGGAATACATTGAGGATGATATATAACTGCAGTTGTCTTCAATCATCAGTTGCAAATTTTTATTTTTTTCAGAGCAGTATCATTGTTCTTACTGATAAAATTTAGAAAGCACAATTGCTCTTGTCATCTGTAATCTTCAGTTGTTTTCTTTTTTTCTGTCTTTTTTTTTTGAGACAGAGTCTCACTCTGTCGCTCAGGGTGGAGTGCAGTGGTGTGATCTTGCTCACTGCAACCTCTGCCTCCCGGGTTCAAGCAATTCTCCTGCCTCAGCCTCCCGAGTAGCTGGGACTATGGGCGCCCGCCACCACGCCTGGCTAATTTTTGTATTTTTAATAGAGACGGGGTTTTGCCATGTTGGCCAGGCTGGTCTTGAACTCCTTACCTCAGGTGATCAACCTGCCTCTGCTTCTCAAAGTGCTGGGATTACAGGCGTGAGCCGTTGCACCCAGCGTAAATTTTCATACTCGTCAAAATTAGACCATATTTCTCACTGATTAAACTTAATTGTTATAAATTTGAACTTGTAAAATTTATGCTAAATGTCATATTTCTCTTTATATATTGGGGGTTTGTGTAAGATTTTATTTGAAAAACCGTTTGAACATGGCGGTGTTAAACCCATCTCTCTGAAGGTCCCTAACCTTGGAGGCTAAATGTGCTTATTTTCATGCAGATTTCATGAGCACTGGAGGTTTGTGTTGCAGCGCTTGGTCTTCTTGGCAGCATTTGTTGTGTATTTGGAAACAGAAACACTAGTGACTCGAGAAGCGGTTACAGAAATTCTTGGCAGTAAGTGTCTTTATTAGTGGGATCTGCAGAATCAGGCATGGTTGCTTAGTTTTTGGTGGCAAGGGTGGTTGTACTTTGTTTATTAAAACAAACAAGAATTAACTAAAAACCACTTACAGTTGTAGCTTGGTATCTGAGGATGATTGCTTCCAGAGCTCTCCCAATACCCAAATCTGAGGATGTTCAAGTCCCTTATATAACTGGTATAGTATTTGCATATAACCTATCCACATCCTCCCACATACTTTAAATCATCTCTAGATTTCTTAAAATATCTAATACAGTATAAGTGCTATGTAAATATTTTTTTTTTTTTTTTTTTGAGACAGAGTCTCACTCTGTCGCCCAGGCTGGAGTGCAGTGGCGCAATCTCCGCTCACTGCAACCTCCACCTCCCAGGTTCAAGTGATTCTCCTGCCTAAGCCTCCCGAGTAGCTGGGATTATAGGTGCCTGCCACTACACCCAGCTAATTTTTTGTATTTTTTTTTTTTCCCCAAAATGGAGTTTTGCTCTTGTTGCCCAGGCTGTAGTGCAATGACACAATCTCAGCTCACCACAACCTCCACCTCCTGGGTTCAAGCAATTCTCCTACCTCAGCCTCCTGAGTAGCTGGAATTACAGGCATGCACCACCACACCTGGCTAATTTTGTATTTTTAGTAGAGATGAGGTTTCTCCATGTTGGTCAGGCTGGTCTTGAACTCCTGACCTCAGGTGATCCGCCCGCCTCAGCCTCCCAAAGTGCTGGGATTACAGGCATGAGCCACCGCGCCTGGCCTTTTTCCAAATATTTTCTATCCATAGTTGGTTAGCGCAGAGGGCCGACTCTGCTTGGAAATGTAAAAGCTAAAAATAACAATGGCAAACACATTTGTGCTTGCTTTAGTTTTTAAAATTGAATTTTTTAAAATTTCAAGCCTACAGAAAAATTGAAAGAATAGTACAACGAATACCTGTTTACACACCACTTAGATTTACCACTTGTTAACATTTTGTTGCATCTGCTTAATCTTCTCATTTTGTGTGTGTCTTTGTCAGCCATTTGAAAGTTGCAAATATCATAACTCCTTTCTTAAATGCTTTCTCATGTGCTTTCTAACAAGAAGTATATTCTCTGACACAACTAGATACCGTTTTTGATAGTATTTTTGAGGGAAGACTGAATTGAATTTTGCTTAAGAGCTCAAAAATCCATGGTGAGGTCTAGTTGCCAAGGGTGTGAATATATTAAAAAGCCAGTTTTTAAAAGATTCATCCTGTCTTCACTTACTTTGGGAGAAATTATGTGTATATTTTTATATTCAGAGGCTTAACTTGCATTCACAGCATGTCTTTATTTTGATGTGTTTTTTAGTTGAGCCAGATCGGGAGAAAGGATTTCATCTGGATGTAGAAGATTATCTCTCAGGAGTTCTAATTCTTGCCAGTGAACTGGTAAGCTCAGTAACTTGCTGGTTGCTTTTTCGGTCTTTCTGCTTCACTGTCAGTTTTTTTTTTTTTTTTTTTTTTTTTGAGACAGAGTCTCGCTCTGTTGCCCAGGCTGGAGTGCAGTGGCGTGATCTCGGCTCACTGCAAGCTCTGCCTCCCAGGTTCACACCATTCTCCTGCCTGAGCCTCCCGAGTAGCTGGGACTACAGGCGCCCGCCACCACGCCCAACTAATTTTTTTTTGTATTTTTAGTAGAGATAGGGTTTCACCGTGTTAGCCAGGATGGTCTCGATCTCCTGACCTCATGATCTGCCCGCCTCGGCCTCCCAAAGTGCTGGGATTATAGGCATGAGCCACCATGCCCGGCCCACTGTCTGTTTTTAAAGTGGGTACCAAAATTCAGAATGTCTTAATTCTTTTCTAAGCCATCTCTCAGTCACCAGGTAGTCACTGACTGGCACTGTATGTGTTACAGTTTACTAGGCATCAGAGAAAAGCCAGATCAAATGATGAGTGCATACTTACTGAGTTAAGAATTTTTGACAGATGATAAGACCTCTTCCTTTTAGGGTAGTGGCAAAACATCTATTCCTGGTAACTGTTAATTCATGTAATTGTTTTGGGCACTCATTTGTCTATATAACTAAGTTATTCTAATCCTTTATTCCTTTAATCACTATCTAGGGAAATTGCCCTGTAAAAGTCTAAAGAAAAAAAAAGCTGTCAGTAGCAAAATTGAGTAGTTGTGATAGAGACTGTGCCAGTCTGCAGAGGTGTGAATATTTACTATCTGGCTCGTTAAGAAAAAATTTGCTTGTCCTTGCTCCAGAGGAAAGCAGTCCAGGGCTGGTCTGATGATTCCTTGATCTTTGGCCCTAGGTTCTTCTAGCTTCAGCTTCTTTCTTATGTTCCAGAACTGTTGGTCTAGTCACATCTTCACTCTAGCCAGCAGTAGGAGGAAATAGGGAAAACGGTATGCCCTCCCGCTTTAAGGACATTTCTTTGAAGTTGTACACACAACTTCTGTTAACATTCTGGTGCCTTGCCTGCAGGGGAGGCGGAAATGGAGTCTATTGGAGTGGGTATGTGTGCACTGAAAACCTGAGGAAGATGGTGAGAATGGATAATGGGGTCCAGTTGCAGGCTGTACCGCTTGTCTGGCTTGTTGGAGACACCTGACCAGTAAACATGAAGCATCTTGTTAGTATTAGTTGTTCAGTGTAAGGTGTCTTTAGGACCATACATGTTGGGGCCGTGCGCAGTGGCTTACGCTTGTAATCCTGGCAGTTTTGGAGGCCAAGGTGGGAGGATCACTTGAGGCCAGGAGTTCCACACCAGCCTAAGCAACAAAGCAAGACCCCTTCTCTATTTATATTAAAAACAAACAAACAAACAAAAAACCCATATGTGAGACCAAAAAAAACCTGTATGTTGAGAATGCAGTAAAGGGGTGGTGTAGGTAAGCCTGGAAAAGTGGAGAGGATTTTACAGAAAGGGGAATCTTTTTTATTATTTTAATATATTTTTTAAAGCCAGTCAAATGGAGCAGTGGGGGGTTGTATACTGACACCGAGAAGGGGAGTCTTGAGTTGGGTCTTGAAATCAATCTTAGTTCTCCTTCAAGACAGGGTTACACTGACTTAATTTTAGATTCTTATCCCAAGTCTGCCTTACTTGATTCTAGATGACTGGAGTTGCAGCTTAGTAGATGGGCTCTAGAAATGTGAGCCCACCATATGGCCGAGGTTGGAAGAGATAGTGGAGCTGCTATGATTACTTTGTCGTTTATTTCTTCGATATGATAGCAGATGAGCTGTAAAGATGCTTGTGTAATGTAACACTTTATTATGCAATAGCCAGTTTAAGAAATTAGAGAAATTTTAGATGTTAGTAATATTAAATTTTACTTGGCAGAAATGGTCTCATTTTCAGTGGGATTATTTTCAGAGAAGCTCCTGTCTTGTCTGTACTTGCGTGTACCCTGAGATAGAACATCAGCGTAGCTGTCTAGGCTTGCGGTTCTTCTGGTTGTGATTCAGAGGAAGATGCGCTGAGGAGGAGCCATGTTGTAATAAGCCCCTGTTTTCTCTTTCCTGGTACAGTCGAGGCTGTCTGTCAACAGCGTGACTGCTGGAGACTACTCCCGACCCCTCCACATCTCCACCTTTATCAATGAGCTGGATTCCGGTTTCCGCCTTCTCAACCTGAAAAATGACTCCCTGAGGAAGCGCTACGACGGATTGAAATATGACGTGAAGAAAGTAGAGGAGGTTGTCTATGATCTCTCCATCCGGGGCTTCAATAAGGAGACGGCAGCAGCTTGTGTTGAAAAATAGGAGGCTCTCCTTGCTCCTGGCCTTGCTGACCTCAGCGGTTGCCAGGAAGGGGTGAGCACAGAGTGCCTCTTACGGTAGTTAGGATGCCCAGTTGCTAAACACTGCGCTTTATTTTCTTAACCAGTTGTGGTGTGAGTATCAGAATTGAAACACTTTTTTGGGGGTAAAAAATATAGCCTTTACATTTACAGAAGTTTCTTTGTTGTTTCAGTGAATTTGCTCTGTAATTCAGTGTATTTCAGTTCTGTCAAAAAGTGTAAATGTTAGTTTCTTGGTAAAGTCCTTTTCTTGCTTACCTTGACTGTTGATGTACTGATTGAGAAGTTCATTGTCTCGTTTGTGATTCTTCCAGATGTGATGCTTGATATTTTCTATATGCGAGTTAGCCATCCACACCTAGGCATAGCCTGGATACGGTATAAAAATAGATAATTAAAAAGATGGTTGCCAAGCAAGGAAAACTTATTTTATATTTTCCCTTCCTTATTTTAAGCATTGTGAGTAAATCAGATGTTGAATTCTTTTGCCAAGGGAATTATAGCCCCAGGTTCTCTCACTGCCATCAAAATATAAAAGATTAAACTGCAAAGTCAAGCTCAACAGATGATTTTGGAAAGTTTTTGTATTAAGGGATTTAGTAACATCGTTTGGTTCTCCACCAGGCAGGGAGTAGGGCTTAGTGTTTTAAAACACCTCTGCTTTCTGATGTTGCCTTAATATTCTGCTGTTGCAGCAATTAAAAATTGTCTTCATGTACATTTGGAACTAACAGGTGATGTGATATATTCCTAAATTATGAAACCTTTTTCCTAGTAGTCAGCTAGATCATTTGTTCTGGGAGTATAAAGCCACCCACGTAAGTTAATAAGCAAAATCCTGACTATTATGTTGTTAGAGAAAAATGCTTTGCTTTGTCTGGAAGAAAGATAAAATAGTGAATTATAAATAAATCAGGCTGGGTGTGGTGGCTCACACCTGTAATCCCAGCACACTGGGAGGCCGAGGCAGGGGGATTGCTTGAGCTCAGGAGTTCGAGACCAGTCTGGGCAACAAAGTGAGACTCCATCTCTATATAAAAACAAAAAACACCAAAGCACACACAAAATAAATCAGTGGGATTTGGTAATGTGTTTTAGAGTAAGAAATTTCAGGTTGTTGGTGACTATCCCAACAGTCATGTTTTAAATGTACAGTTTGGGGCAAGTCATGTAAATACTGTTGGTGATCTTCCCCCCACGCCCCAATTTTCAAGTAGTACTAAGAGTATGTGCCAGGAAACTCTTTCTATTGAATTGAGATGATTAAAATGGTGACTTAATCCATAGTTATTTTGCACCCACTGAAAGGAAAGTGCTTTCCAGAATAATATGAAGTATCTAAAAGTGTCACCTTTTCTTGCCTGATCAACAATTTGGGCTTCCTGTTTGTACAAGGGGCCATTTGGCATACCTTTCACAGCTTTTATCAGGCCAAGTTAAAGGCTGACTACATTTTTTCATTACGAGGAAAGCAGTTGAAATTAGGCATGAGTTATTATGCATTGGCATTTTAGAACAATTTTCTTGTGACAGCTCTTTTTGTGAAGTTAGGTTCTTAAAAGTGCCCATGATGGTCACTTAAAATGTGCAGTGATAGCACTGCCAGGATCAAGCATGAAAGGCTTTTAAATTAGATCATCACACATAAGGCAATACGTTTGATAATAGTTTTTTTTTTTTTAACTTCTTTAAGTATTGATTCTGCTTGAGAATATTGAAGTACTTGCCAGAAGTTGTGGATTTCAGTTTTAACAAATGCTATTTAAGTGGAGAAGCACACTCTGGTCTTGGAATTCCATTTGAGGATTTAGAAGTGTCATGTTTATAACTATTGAGTTGTGTTTGTTGCTGGCTTGTTGTAAAGCAATAAATTTTTTTTTGGTCTTTTTGTAAGTGAGTGTGCTGCTGTAAGAAATATCCATGTGCATAACAAATTCTGAATATTTTTTGAGGCTAAAGAAGACCGGGGTGACAAGCAGATACTGCTGTGTAATGGTTACACTAACCAAAAGATACCAGCCGCTCAGAGTTCTATACTGTAAAGCGCAGATAACATTTGTGTGTTATACCTTGATTGGGGAATTAAAAGTCATTTAACTGAAGATGTTGAGAAACCTGGGCTCTGGTTTTAGTATACCGGAATTACTTTTTTCCAATTTTAGAAAATCAAGCAGGTTAGAGAAAATAGAGATGAATTAGGGGACACTGTCTTATGGATTCATTTATAAGAAGAGAACCAGCCATACACACTTGGGGAGATTTGTCACATCTTAAACTTGAATAATAATATGAGTAATGCTTAAGGGAGTTTAATAGAGAAGGAAGCTTTGGCAGTGTTTTGAGACCTTAAGTGGCTAAAGAGATGAGACAAACATGCAGGTTACTACTGGCATAGTTTCATAATTGTGTACTCAGAAATTAAAATTTGCTTGTTTCTTGGTCTGGATTAAACTGTTGTCCTCCTTTTCAGATAGAGCATCACAGTCAGGGCTGACACTAAAGACTTTCTCTGAACCTAAAATAATTTTTTTTTTTAAAATATCTACTGTAATAAGCATCAAACGAGCAGAAATAAACAATATCCCTTCCCCTGGACAACAACAACAGCAATAGCAAACATTTAAAGGCGGTAAAATTACCAGGACTGGTTGGTTGAATGAGTGGGCTGGGTGCGGGTAGTGGGACGAGATGGGACAGGAAGGGGAGGAATCTAGCATCGCTGCCAGGTTTCTGGCCCAGGTTTGGTGCCATTCACTGGGGTGAGGAGTGTAGGAAGATCGCATGTCTGGAGGGGGCTGGGCAGCTGATGCATTTGCTTTTGGATGTGTTGGATTTATGACACTGTGGAGCGGCAGGTGGATAAATCAAAAGTGGGTAAGATCTCCCTGGAGAGCATGTAGAATGAGAAGAGTCAAGCTGGGGACAAATTCTTGGTTAACAGCATGGCTTAAGAAGGTAGGCAGAGGAAATGGAGTCCATGAGAAAGTGGAGAAATGGTCAGAGAGGCTAACAGAATGGGAAGGGTGGCTTGTTTCAGAAGCCAGGGAATAAAGGGTCTTAAGTATTTGGGTGAGGGATTTAAAATAATCTACAGCCTGGGAGCTCCATGACTAATCTGTCAGGTTAGGCTAGGTTATCCTGTGGGAACACCACCAGAGCTCATAGGCAAAGAACAAGGTTTCTCACGTTCCCTCTCCATTGCAGCTTAGCTGGGGATCTGTTCCATGTTGTCCTTAGGGCGACAGCAGCCACTAACTGGACCATTGCTAGTTTTAGTGGGAGAGGGAGGGAGCTGTGGAGTGTCTTGCACAAATACATGATCTGGTCACTCTGACAATTACTGTTTTTTTTTTTTTTTGGAGATAGTCTGGCTCTGTCACCAGGGCTGGAGTGCATTAGTGCAATCTGGGCTCACTGCAACCTTCACCTCCTGGGCTCAAGCGATCCTCCCACCTCAGCCTCCCTAGTATCAATAGCTGGGACTACAGGTGCAGGCTACCATGCCTGGCTAATTTTTAAAATTTTTTATAGAGACAGGGTTTTGCTATGTTGCCCAGGCTGGTCTCAAACTCCTGGGCTCAAGTGATCCTCCCACCTTGGCCTCCCAATGTGTTGGGATTACAGGTGTGAGCCACCACACCCAACCTCAATTCATTGTTTAGAGCTAGACATGTGGCCCTGCTAAACCACAAGGGGGTCAGGTAGTGAAATCCTATCTTGTAGGATGAGAGTCAGGATGGATAGACAAAATACTGAAGTTTGGGCTTATGTTTAGTTCAATTTGTTAAATATATGGTTGTAATATTTCCATATACACATGAACACCAATTGGTTTGGGAGGGAGAGAAGATGCCCCAGGACCACTCTCCTGTTTGGCAGAGTTCTCTGGTATGTGTGCATTTGCGTTGGATTTGTGTTACATTTTAAGCCAACATTCAGCGAGCTCTATGTGTTCCATGTGCTGGGCTAAACATTCTGTTTAGTTATCTCATTTTGTCCTTACATAAGACAACTCTGTGAGGTAGCTACTACTATTTTCCCTATTTTAGACTTGACTTAGAGAGGGCAATTAACTTGCTGTGAGTTCATAGTTATGAAATGAAAGAGCTGCTATTCAGAACCCAGTTATTCTGCCTTGACATTCCAACCGACCATTTCTTCCTGGATGCTCTTGCATGGCACCCCTTCATAGCCTGACAAGGCAAACATCAAATCCACAAATAGTTAAGAGCACAAAGTGTACGTTTAACTTTGGGCTAAGTGTGATTTATCATAAAAATAAGCATGAAAATAAATAGACTTGGTCCTCACCCTCAAGATGTTTAGGTCTAGTTGCAGGGGAGGAGGTGGTGAGAAAAGGGATTAAACAAGTAAGAGGTTAAATATTCAACCAATATTTGAGTGCCTACTATGATCTGTTTTTAACAGCTTTATTGAAATACATTCACATGTAAAATTGACCCATATCAAGTATATGATTCAGTGATTTAATTTACCTTGTGGTGGAAGCATCACCATAAATCAGTTTTAGAACTTTTTTTGAATCTCCCCAAAATATCCCTGCTCCTACTGCCAGCCCTAGGTGACACTAATCTAATTTTCATCTCTATAAATTTGCCTTTTCTGGATATTTCATAGAAATAGACTCCTACAGTATATGATCTCATGTCTTTTCACCTAGCATAATGTTTTAAAGGTTCATAACATATGTTAGTTTGTTTTTATTGCTAAGTAGTATTCCATTGTTTGGATATTTCACATTTTCTTTTTTTTGAGACGGAGTCTTGCTCTGTCACCCAGGCTGGAGTGCAGTGGCACAATCTCGGCTCTCTGCCATCTTCACCTCTCGGGTTCAAGCGATTCTCCTGCGTCAACCTCCCGAATAGCTGGGATTACAGGTGTGTGCCACCACGCCCAGCTAATTTTTGTATTTTTAGTAGAGACAGGGTTTCGCCATCTTGGCCAGGTGGGTTTTGCCATGTTGGCCAGGCTGGTCTCGAACTCCTGACCTCAGGTGATTCGCCTGCCTCGGCCTCCCAAAGTGCTGAGATTACAGGCATGAGTCCGGCCAGATATTCCACATTTTATCTATACATTCATCACATGACGACACATTTAAGTTTCCATTTTTTTGGCTATTATGAATAATGCTGCTCTGAACATTAGCATGCAAGTCTGTGTGTGAACGTAAGTTTCTATTTCTTTTGGATAGGTACCAGGAATCTGTGGTAAAAATGGTAAGTTTATGTTTAGTTTTTTAAGAAACTGCCAATCTGTTTCCAAAGTGGCTGCACTATTTTAAATTCCCACCAGCAATATATGAGGGTTCCCTACTAGGAGTTTAAATTCAAGACAATAACAGACAAGATGTCATAGTCACAGTACTTAATTTCTAAATAACTTGTGAATAATTGCTATAGTTTAGGAGCTGTAGCTTGAACTAGGTCATGAAAGAAGTGAGTTTTTTTTTCTTTTTGAGACAGAGTCTTACGCTGTTGCCCAGGCTGGAGTGCAGTGGCACAATCTTGGCTCACTGCAACCTCCACCTCCTGGGTTCAAGCAATTCTCCTGCCTGAGCCTCCTGAGTAGCTGGGATTACAGGCGCCTGCCACCACGCCCAGCTAATTTTTGTATTTTTAGTAGAGATGGAGTTTCACCATGTTGCCCAGGCTGGTCTCGAACTCCTGACCTCAGGCCATCCACCCGCCTTGGCCTCCCAAAGTGCTGGGATTACAGGCGTGAGCCACCACTTAAAGAGGTGAGATTTAGACAAGCATGGAACCAGGAGAAGGTCATTTTGGTTGGGGCAGAATAATTGACACCAATGTGGAAACGTATCACATTTAATGGGGTTAGGGATGTCACCAATGTGAGTGGAGGAGGAACTGGCAAGGTTGGATTGTTAGATTTAGGAAAGCTTGAACTAGGGGGTTAGGGAGTTTGGACTTTGAATGGTAGGCATTGGAGGACTGAAGAGTTTTTTTGAGGAGAGGAGGGAGCAGCTTTAGAGTCTGATAGTCCTAGTTTTGAATCCTGCATCTATCATGTTACCAATGGGGAGAGACCAAAGGCAGGGACACCTGTGAGCAAGCTCTTGCTGTCTTTGAGGTAAGGGTCAGATTGGGTAGCTGGTGGTAGGCATGACTGGGTAAGGGCAGATGGAGTGCACTGCAGAGAGAGAACTGGCCAAACTTGCTGACTGATGGAGTTGGGATAGACAGTAGGGGCTGAGAGAAGTGAAAAGCTGCCTGAGCTTCTGAAAGAATATCCATGGGAAAAGTGGAGCTAGTTTCTGGGGGAAGAGGAGAAGATGAGAAGTTCAATTTTGCAAGTGTTGAGTTTACTGTGCCAGATGTTGCATGGCTGGCTGTACTTTTTGGACTAGAATTTTGGGTGCCTGAGGCTGGAGGTGAGGGAGTCTTTTAGATATAGAGTAGATCTTGGAACTGTGACTGTGATGAAGAGGGAGCCCAGGGACATGATTGAAGACATCAAGCACATGGGAGGAGCCAGAGGCCTGTGTCCAGTCTGCCCAAGCAGGCGCTGGGGCCGTTATGTGACAGATGCACCGTGCTTTCTCTCCTACTGCACTAGAGATCCTTTACTTACTATGAGGGCTTTAAGGTTTTTGGCTGAAGGAAAATAAGCCTATGAAAATATGTAGAATCCCCATAGAAGAAAGTTGGGCTTGTTAGAAAAAAAATGACAAAGGAAGTAACCTATTTAGCCTGACCCTTACATCAGTTACTCATGATCATCTGGTGTCATTTAATATTAATTAACATTTACCCACAGCCATCTGCTCTGGCTAGAGTTGTGCGTTCATCCGTTGCAGCTGTGTTTTTTCATGATCGACTGCTGGCCTCGCTGTCTGGACCCACCAGCTGGACCTGCCAGCAAGACCAGTTCAGAAGTCAGAAAGATTTCCCTTCAGCTTCCTGTGCCCCGTCCCTGCTGTCAGAGCTTCCTTTGAGGAACCCTTTGCTCACCCTGACAATGGAAGTCAAGCCAGATAATTTTTCACAGTTGGGAAGTACAAAGTGCAGGATGTTTGCTTTTACTTTCTGGGGGAAGACAGCAAGGTTGTTGTAATCATTTAAAGGGTTGCTTTGAAAGCACAGTTGATGGACTGGGCCCGTCTACTTTGATACATTATTAGACCCAGCACCAACACAACAAAGACTCATTTTTTTTTTTTTTTGAGACGGAGTCTTGCTGTGTTGCCCAGGCTGGAGTGCAGTGGTGCGATCTCGGCTCACTGCAACCTCTGCCTCTCAGGTTCAAGTGATTCCCCTGCCTCAGCCTCCTGAGTAGCTGAGATTACAGGTGCCCACCACCATGCCCGGCTAATTTTTGTATTTTTAGTAGAGATGGCATTTCACCATGTTGGCCAGGCTGGTCTCGAACTCCTGACCTCAGGTGATCCACCCGCCTCAGCCTCCCAAAGTGCTGGGATGACAGGCGTGAGCCACCGCGCCCCGCCAGAGCAAAGACTCAAAATCAGCCAGTGTTAGTGTTTGGACTTTATTTCTTTGCATCTAGAGGTTAACTCTCAAATATCCAAGACAAAGAACAAAGGATCAGCAGGGATGGACCCAGTTTCGCTTTCTTTAGCTGTTCCCGAGAGAGTTTGGCCGTCAGTCTTCCTGGGATCAGCCCCGGAGGTGGGCATGAGTGGATTAACGACAGGAGTCCTGCCCAGGGAACTTGGGAAGCCTGTCTTATGTACTGTCCCACCCCCTCAAAGAACAAGGACATGACTTTATATTTTTTTATAAAACTGTTGAAATGGGTGCCCAGGTTCTTGGGCTGTGGCCTGCCTGTATCACCAAGCAGGTGTAATCTTTCCTTTTTTTTTTTTTTGGAGACGGAGTCTTGCTCTGTCGCCCAGGCTGGAGTGCAGTGGCGCAATCTTGGCTCACTGCAAGCTCCGCCACCCGGGTTCACGCCATTCTCCTGCCTCAGCCTCTCTGAGTAGCTGGGACTACAGGCACCCGCCACCATGCCCAGCTAATTTTTTTTTTTTTTGTATTTTTAGTAGAGACGGGGTTTCACCGTGGTCTCGATCTCCTGACCTCGTGATCCGCCCACCTCGGCCTCCCAAAGTGCAGGGATTACAAGCGCGAGCCACTGCGCCCGGCCTGTAACCTTTCCTTAAACTGAAAACAGAAAGAGGAATATTTCCCCAACTACCTTCACTGAGGAAAAAGGAAGTGGGGTTGGCACAAGCATTTGTGAGCTGACTCCAGAAGGAGAAGGAGAACCTGGGCTTTAATCTTCATTTAAAAAATACACATTGGAAGGAGGGGAGGGAATATAGTTGATACTGCCTGATGTTCTGTCAGAGGTACGGTGGGAGTTGCAGGGAATATTTAAATGTCTGTATCATTGCTTCATGATACATTTTGTATGTTTTCCTCCTTTTTGACTTGTGCTACTTTTATTAGAAATAAGAAATCATCATAGAAAACTGGGAAATTGGCTGGGCATGGTGGCTTATGCCTGTAATCTCAGCACTTTGGGAGGCTGAGGCAGGTGGATTGCTTGAGCTCAGGACTTTAAGGCCAGCCTGGCCAACATGGTGAAACCCCGTCTCTACTAAAAATAACAAAAATTAGCCGGGCGTGGTGGTGCGCACC
Source organism: Hylobates moloch (assembly GCF_009828535.3). Lineage (NCBI taxonomy): Eukaryota > Metazoa > Chordata > Mammalia > Primates > Hylobatidae > Hylobates > Hylobates moloch. Next base: position 27,337,401 of record NW_026652299.1, read on the forward strand.
TGTAGTCTCAGCTACTAGGGCGACTGAGGTGGGAGGATCGCTTGAGCCCAGGAAGTCGAGGCTGCAGTGCCTGGGTGACACAGTGAGAACTCGGTTTCAAAAAAAAAAAACTGGGAAATTGCCAAAAAATTATAAAAATGTGTATATATTTTTTGCATTGTGATTTATCCTAAATATACCACTGACTTTTAAAAGACTTTCTGAGATACCTGTGAATTCTACTATGACCTTTTGATTTGATATTGTTGTTTAGCTAATGGTTCATGTGAATGGTCCCTTCTCTTTGCTGAACTCCTTCGCAAAAGTGCAGAGGGTTCGGTTGATCTGCAGTTCTCTGCAAGCTCCTTGGACGCACAGGTTCTGCAGTCAAGTTGCCTCTGTCCCTTAGCAGCACGTTTTTCATTGCCCCTTTTGTACAAAGCTGTAATAAAATTAAAACTTCAGCTAAATTAAATTTAAAAAAGTTTAATTGAGCAACGAACAATTTGCAAATCGGGCAGCCTCCTGAGCCAGAGTATGCTCAGTGACTCTAGCGTAACACATGGTGGAAGATTTATGGACAGAAAAAGAAAAGTGGGCCGGGCACAGTGGCTCATGACTGTAATCCCAGCACTATGGGAGGCCAAGGCGGGTGGATCACCTGAGGTCAGGAGTTCGAGACCAGCCTGGCCAACGTGGTGAAACCCTGTCTCTACTAAAAATACAAAAATCAGGTGGCAGGCGCCTGTAATGCCAGCTACTTGGGAGGCTGAGGCAGGAGAATCACTTGAACCCGGGAGGTGGAGGTTGCAGTGAGCCGAGATGGCACCACTGCACTCCAGCCTGGGCGACAGAGTGAGAATTTGTCCTGGAAAAAAGAAAAACAAAAAACCCCACAGGGCTGGGCATGGTGGCTCATGCCTGTAATCCCAGCACTTTGGGAGGCTGAGGTGGGTGGATCGCCTGAGGTCAGGAGTTTATGACCAGCCTGGCCACCGTGGTGAAACCCCGTCTCTACTAAAAATACAAAAATTAGCTGGGCCTGGTGGCGAGCACCTGTAATCCCAGCTACTTGGGAGGCTGAGGCAAGAGAATTCCTTGAACCCGGGAGGCGGAGGTTGCAGTGAGCCGAGATCGCACCACTGCACTCCAGCCTGGGCAACAGAGTGAGACTCCATCTCTAAAACAAAACAAACAAACAAAAAAACCAGAACCTGGGAGGCAGAGGGCGGAGGTTGCAGTGAGCTGAGATCATGCCATTGCACTCCAGCCTGGGCAACAAGAGCGAAACTCCGTCTCAAAAAAAAAAAAAGTAAAAGGAAAGTGACAGACAGAAAACAAAAATGAAGTACAGAAACAGCCTAGTTGGTTACAGCTGGATGTTTGCCTTATTTGAACCATAGTTCAAACGGATGGCTACATTTGATTGGCCAAAACTTGGTGCTTGGCATTAAGTGTAGGCTATGGTCTGTTTACACCTCCACTTGTTACAGTTCATGATGTACAGAGAAACTTTTAGGCTGAACTTAAAATATGTAAGGAGACAGCTTTAGGTAAACTTGATTTAACAGCTGACATTATTGAAAAAAACATATCACTGTTGGATATTCCTATGAAACTAGACAATGTTGTATGCCATTTTCTTCTTTGTTAAAGCATTTTTACATTCAGCACATCATCTGACTTTTGAAGCTGTCCTGTGACCCATTCTGTGACCCATTCTGTGTGACTCCTGGGGTTGATGGCTTGTGTCTCAGACAGTTGGAGGAGGAGGTGTTCCCAGGGGTTGCACTGCTTTTCTTCCTCAGCCAGCCCATCCTCTCTCTCTGCTATCACCTACTTACGTGCTTGTCGGCTTGTTCTTTAGCCTTGCATTCTGGTCACCACTTGACAGTGTCAAGGGTTCAAAACTGATCTGCTGCTGCTGTGGAAAGCACTTTTAAAAAGTTAATTTTTTTTTTTTTTTTTGAGACAGAGTCTCGTTCTGTCGCCTAGGCTGGAGTGCAGTGGCGCGATCTCGGCTCACTGCAGGCTCTGCCTCCCAGGTTCACGCCATTCTCCTGCCTCAGCCTCCCGAGTAGCTGGGACTACAGGGGCCCACCACCAAGCCCGGCTAATTTTTTTGTATTTTTAGTAGAGACGGGGTTTCACCGCGTTAGCCAGGATGGTCTCGATCTCCTGACCTCGTGATCTGCCTGCCTCAGCCTCCCAAAGTGCTGGGATTACAGGTGTGAGCCACTGTGCTGGGCCAAAAGTTAATTTTTAATTTCTAATTTTTTAAAATTAGAGATGAATTCTCACTATGTTGCCCAGGCTGGTCTCAAACTCCTGGCCTCAAGTGATCCTCCCACCTTGGCCTTCCAAAGTGCTGAGATTACAGATGTGAGCCACTGCACCAGGCCCCCTCAAAGTGTTAAACAGAGTTACCATGTGTCCTCGTCATCCCACTCAGGATATACTTGAGAGAATTGAAAAACCTAAATCCGCAGGAAAACAAGAATGTTGGTAACAGCATCATTCACAATAGCCAGAGAGTGGAAACCATTTAAATGTCCATCAGCTAATGAATGGATAAACAAAATGTGGTGTTTCCTTACAATGAAATATTATTTGGCAATAAAAAAATGAAATATACATGTTACAACAAAGATGACCCTTGAAAACATTATGCTAAGTGAAAAAAGCCAATCACAAAAGACCATACCCTCTTCTATAATCCTGCAGTTATAGTGGGCTGCTGGCTCAGCAGGAAGAAGAATGGGAAGGGACTGTGGCGGAGACTCTAGGTAGGAGCTGAAGGACCCTGTGCCCTTAGAAAAGATGGACATATTTCTGTGTCTAGATTGGTGGTCGACTTGGTGCATTGGGAAGGGAGTCACTTTCATGTATAGGGGAGACACTTGGAGAGAGAAATCAGGGTGGGGCTCGATATGTGGCTTTCAGCTTATATTGGGCCACGTAACTTGGAGTTGTCTTTACTCCCATTGATTGGGGAACTGATGGAGAATGTCCACTAAATTCTACAGCTGAAAGATTATCTGTGTCTTTGACACACTGCTATGGGCTTCCTGAGAATATCCTGTGGGTTGGGCATCTGGTAATTCCTCAGGATCAGTTACAGCTTCTACTTGCAAGAATTTTCAACCATAAAAAAGAAATTTATTGGAAAGATGAGCACCTTGCAGAAGTTATACAAAAGCTTATGGACTGCATCTTAAGAAAAATTGTGGTTAAATGTACATAAGATTTACCATTTCAACCATTTTTCAGTGAGCAGTTCTGTGGCATTGATACATTCACATTGTTGTACAACCTTCACCACTATCCATCCTCAGAACTTTTGCATCTTTTCCAACTGAAATTCTTTTTTTTTTTTTGAGATGGAGTCTCGCTCTGTTGCCCAGACTGGAGTGCAGTGGCGTGATCTTGGCTCACTGCAACCTCTGCCTCCTGGGTTCAAGCGATTCTCCTGCCTCAGCCTCACAAGTAGCTGGGATTACAGGCGTGCATCACCATGCCTGGCT